>NC_041019.1:23403098-23703098 GCF_004193775.1 Glycine soja
TTCAATTGCTAGTCCTCCAACACCGCTTACGGATGAAGTTCCGCTTGCATTCTCTTCTTTTTCTTTACCTATGTCATATGCTTTCACAAAAGGAAAGAAAGCTGGGCAGAAAATGGTCGCTTGGAACTCCACTCTCACTATGGGACAGAGTAGTTTTACTATTTATATTTATAGTAAGGGGAAGTAGGTCGATTGAATTGATCCCTATCCCTACCAGTCTTTGGAACTAAATGGAACCCGGTCTCTTTGATATGTAGTTCCCATTGGCACTGACCCAGAAGAACCACATCTGTCTCAAGCTCAAGCCGACCCAACCTGAAGAAAACTACTGAATCAGAATCCGCTCTTGGGATAGGAATTCAGCCAATCTTTCCGCAAAATTCCCGGGAAAATGAAACTGTATCGATTTCAATGTCCGTCTATAGGCAAAAATTGACTTGCAATAAAAAAATACGGGGTTTTAGCGAGTTGATCGATTTGAATGTTCGTTTATGGGCAGAAATCTATTTGCAACTAATTTTCCCGAGAAAACGTGAAATAAAGAAAGGAGTGAAGTAGCCCATGCGTATATGGGATCCGAACGGTTAAGAGTTATGGCTTTTCGTTGAGGACTTACCCCTTAAACTTAAGGAGCATTCGACTGAGATTAGATTAGATTAGTGGGTAGCACTTGTTGAATTGAATAAGATGTTCTTGCTCAGAATTAGGGAAGGTGGGATCCTATCTTTAGGAAAAGAAAGGCCTAACGAAAGCTAGCACTCTTTTCAAGCCTATAGCCTATATATGAATTATTCTCAGCCATCCATATGGGAGTTCCCCGCCAGCCTGTGGGAGTGCCACTATCAATAGGAAACAGACTTCTTTCCTCCTTATTCTATCAAACAAGCAATTAAATACCTTAGTATATCTCATATTTTACATTATTAATCTAGCATTGGACTCTTACCTGGACTAAGAACACTTCTAGTTCTAACAATACGTTTCATAACGAGCTAAACGTGCTACCAAATGAAATGGTCGAAGGTCTTTTCAGTTCTCCTTCCAATTGCTGCAGTACTAAGGCCAGTTCTTACAGTTGGAGTCCTATCCTAATAGAATCCCTTACCAGCCGAGCTTCCCACTATAATAAGCGAGTTGGAGAAAAAAGGTAAACCTATCCAATAGCAGTCCTATGGTAAGCAAGCTCAGGTTCAGTATACATAGGATATGCTTTTTCCTATCTCTGCTCTGGTTCAGAACCCTATAACTAACTAGGATTCCCTGGTAGAGCCATAGATAAAGATTCTTTTGATGTCTTCTCCGCTTGAGACGGAAAGACGGCTGCTCTGTGAATAACCCTAGTTGCTGGTCCTGTTCCTGCTGCTAACTGCCACCTCTGCTCCAATACATAAAGCAGCTGAAGCTATTGATTGTAGCAGCTCCGTCCCATTCATCACTGCTTTATGTTAAAAAGAAAAGAGCTGCTCCTCTCCGATCTAAGCCCTCTCTCTAGTCAGAAATAGCGTCAGTAAGTTAATCAGGATAGATCGACAGGCCAGCAAAGGCCTTCTACCGCAGCGGGCCCACAGGCCTATGCCAATCTCTTAGGGCAGGTTCTCTTTCATCCGTCTTTCCTAGGTGCGCATCTCCATCTACTAAAAGTAAGGGTGGTTACCATAGATAGATTGGGTCATTCGTAACCGATGCTTTAGCATAAACTACAGCTATTTCATCAACTACAGCAATATCCGATGTAGCACATTCTCCCTCTTTCGCATATCCGATGCTTTGCAAGCAACCTTGGTGTCAGCATCGTCACTTGAGTCATCCTAGAACAACCCTGCCTATTCAAAAGAAGTACCTCACCTCACTTACGAAGAAGTAGTGGGAGCTGGGCTCTCGATTCAGTTGGATAGCCACGCTGATTGAGGAAAAAATAACAAAAATCAGTTAAAGTAATTTACCACGTGTACAGAAAAATTCACTGGAAGCATCGATGAGGAAATTATATTACATGGTTTTTAGTCTTTTGAAAAGGGGGATTGAGACCAAGAAGGATATCCGGAAAAGTAGTTAAGGGATCGCTTGATAAATAATAAACTGGGAATGATACAAAATTATTGTATACAAGAAGAATATTTCCTTAAGAAAATTTTGGCAAATGTGTCATAAATTATAACAAAAAGACTCATTTAAAATGCAATTTATAAGATGTCTCATATAAATTTTTTAAGGTAGACTCGTATTATAAAGAGCAAAAGAAAGAAAAAATGGAAGAAAAAAAACAAAAGTAAAATGCAGCACCTGTCTCGCCAACTGCATTAGCGGAACTGTGGAAAAACAAAGAAGACATCCCGCCAACTGCATTAGCGGAACTGCGAAAAAAAAAAAAAGGCATGCATCTCGCCATCTCCGGTGGCGACACCAACGTGCATCCTCCAGCTCAGCATCGTTCTCACCATCTACAATGGCGGAACTTCTGACGGCATCATCCATGCAGGAAGAGACCCCCTCTTAAAAGTTTGAAAACAGACCTCATTAATAAATAATTCTTAAAACTAACCCCTACAGTAAATTTGTCTGCCTTATTATATGCTGAACAAGTCTATTGGAAAACATCTCTTAAGTCTCATTCTCTCTCCCTGCTGGTGCACTTTTCTTGGGTAGTTTTGGTATTTTTTTTAGCATATTGGTGATTGTCCAGGTTATGATATATTTTGGCTCTCCTCCTGAAATATGTAATAACCTGTGATACCTTGCTACTTGTATAGATGTGGTTCGGCTTGGTAGCTATAGGCTGAATTTTGTACCTTGTACCGCTGGTGCCTCTTTGTCTTTTAATAATATTTGCAGATTTAAAAAAAAAAAAAAAAAGGTTTCAACCGCATGCCATGCAATTCAAAATGAACTGGAATCCAAATCCACACTCCAATTCGAATTCATTTTACATGTAGTTTTATCTAATTAAAAACTCGTCCACATTAGATTAAAAAATTAATCCTTCAAAGAGTTGCCTATTTTGACTATAAGATTATAAATTTAGAAACCCATAATCTAACTCCAAATTGATCCTCATTAAATTTACAGCCTATAAAGACTCTTCCAAAATAAAAAGATTTTTTTGCTGAAGATCTAAAATAAAAATATAAAGTTAAGAATAGATTAATTGTAAGTAGAAATTTAATAAATTTTCAATTTCATTATATGTTTATATATTTAATCACGACACGACTAATAACCGCTGTTTAAATACAAATAACCGCATACGAGTAGTAGTTCGTTACCTTTTAAAATACTTAATTCACACTTTATTATAAATGATACAAGTAGTCGTTCGTTAGCAACTGAAGATAGGAGAATAACTATTGGGCCTTACTGTGTACTCCTAACCTTATATACATAATTGCTTTCAATTATTTTTAAAACAACTATTTTACGTATCAATTTCGCAATTAATATCTAACGGCATTGATCAGTATTTGCAATATCTTTACACAATATCTTTGCTTTCGGGACTTTAACATGTTATAGAAATTTTCATTTCATCAATATGCAACCAAAAGTGGGTATATTTATGGTGTCTTCTACGAACTCCAATCCTCCACATTATGTTCTGTCGCGTTACTGAAAATCCTCACCCTGGAGACGTGCCTTTTTCGCTTTCGATCAATGAGCAGCTTTAGCGCTACACTTTCTCCCAAAAGACTCCTCAGTCTCCAACACCATTTCCTCTAGGGTTTTCCTTTTCCCTATCTATCTCCCACTTTATTACATTAAATTTAAATATTACTACTAATTTTAAATCAACCCAAGAAGACAACGACAGCTCAACCCGGCATTACTCAATCCAGACCAGGGATGTTCTCCGAACACAACGAAGAATAAAACAGACACAAACACACAAAAAGCAGAAAGAAAGGGCAAAATATAAATAAATAAAAAGTGTGTCAAATAACCACACACAACAGACGCCAACTTCTCTAGTTCCAAGGTCAACGCAGAAGCTATCATCATTATCGTGCAATTGAAAACAAGAATTTCACTTTACTCCGAGTATGTCGTTCCCACGAAACCCCTTCAATTCTCAGTACAAAAAATTAATGCAAACATTAAAAAAAATGCAAAAATAAAAATAAAAATATACAAGCACTGAAATGGGCAACCGCATGCTTAAACAGAACACTGTCAACGATTTCAGAATAATCGATAATTTCAAGTACTTACCAACCCATAGTAGGGGCCAGAATACAGAGTTTTGGACACATAAACCTAGTAGTTAAACCTCCTACCAATCATAAAACCCTAAGAAACCACATTCCCAGTGAAAGAAATCAAATTAACGTTAGCTGAGGATGTAGTAATCAACAACACACGTCTAATTAAGGTAAAGATAGATTAAAACAAAAGAACCTGAAACAAGACTTAACATGTTTTTTGTTTTCTTCTTTTTTTTCCCCTAAAGCTAGTTAACTAAACTACCAGAAGACATACTTTTAACAAAGCCTAAGCGTTTTGCATCCTGGCTGCAAGAGAATTAAAAAGCTCTGGATACTGAAGAAAATCTTCCATGTTGGAGCACCCTGCAGCAACATGGTTCATCACAAACTGATTGTTTCTCTCCATAGCCACACCCTGCATGGTGTTGAAACCATGATGAAGGGCTTCGAATTGCTGCTGCACGGGAGAAGAATCATAAGGGACACCAAAAGCTTCAACCTTCGGAACCCTCGTCCTAATATCAGCATAACCCTTTGCAGCAGAAACATTCTTGTGATCAAATTTCGGTTGAGGAAGCATCTCAGGAGCTGACAAAGTTTCATTCTTGGGCTTCGATTTTGGCAAGAACTTGTGGACAATCTCCTCCAACAATCCAGAATCCGAAGACTCTCGCGGGAAAAACTCCGATTCTTCATCAATAGCTTCAGCAACTTCCATTCCAAAATTAGCGTTGGTAAAGCAACAACCTTGGAGACAGTTAGTGGCAGAAGAAGATGATGATGAAGAGTTTACATAACAACTAGAAGACTTGCTATTATTATTATTGTTATGAAAGTGGTGAGAAGAAGAGTTGAGAAAGTCACGAAAGAGAAGCATGTTAAGAGAAGAAGAAGAAGAAGAAGAAGAAGGGTTGTTGTTGTTGTGGCCATTTGTGGAGAAGTCAGCGCTTAAATTTTGGTTGGGGATCCACCTGGTGACGTGGCAGTGTTTGGGGTTGATATTGTAGGGTTGGAAGAGGTGGTGGTG
Source organism: Glycine soja (assembly GCF_004193775.1). Taxonomy (NCBI): domain Eukaryota; kingdom Viridiplantae; phylum Streptophyta; class Magnoliopsida; order Fabales; family Fabaceae; genus Glycine; species Glycine soja. Next base: position 23,408,322 of record NC_041019.1, read on the forward strand.
GGGGTCGGCGGCGTCGGGGTAGACGAAATTGGTGCGGGCCTTGGCGCCGCGCATGGCGCGGGCGGCGTAGTCGTAGGCGCAGGCGGCCTCCTCCGCCGTGTCGAAGGTGCCCAACCAGCGCCGCTCCTTCGACTGCGGGTCACGGATCTCGGCGGCGTACCGGCCCCAGGGGCGGCGGCGCACGCCGCGGTACCGCATGGTGCCGCCGGAGCTGGCGTTGTCGCGCAGCCCGCGCTTGGTGGCGCTCTTCTTGGGGTGGTGGTCGGAGACGGTTGTGTCGGGGACTTGAGTGGGGGCCATTCCGTTGAGACGACGGAGTGCTTCTTCCATTATATGATTGGAGCAGCGTAACCGAAGGAGGAATATGACAAGAGAAGGGCAAGGTAGCTTATAGCAGCAGCTTGTGTTAGCTCTTTCTACTACTTGTGAAGTTGAAAGTTGGAACTGGTTATGTGGTCGTGTGCGTTGCTTTATTTATATTTTGACACAAACGTTGACCATTGGGTTACTTCTAACTTGTTACTGTAGAATTTTCGAAACAAAAGTTTAAATATTTTTTAATTAGTATAACAGGAGTGCTAAACACATAAGTACTCCTTCTAAAACATTTACTCTTATGAATTTAAATTTATTAAAAATTTATAAAATACCCTTAGTACTAGATTTTAATTTCTGATAATATCAACAAATCACTTGATAAAATAAACAATTATGAATCTGTTAAAAATATTTATTTCTCTTTCTCAACAACATCCAATGCCATTGTATTCAATATTAACTTATTAGTTTTAAGAATTTAGAAAATGCCTTCAAAAACAGACTTTAGAAAATGAAATAAATTAAGTTTCAAACACCATATACGTACATTATCGATTTTGAATGTTTTTCTTCTCATATTCCAAACTCTAAAGTCACATCGATCATTAATAATAAAGGTTCAAAACTAATTATTGATTTGTAAAGAATTAAAAGAGAAAAAAAGTATCATTTCTAAGAATCTAGTTTATATTAATATTGATTAAAGTGTAACACATATTTATTTTAAATGAAAATATATATAGTTTTTAGAAATTAAAAAATTGGAATTTTAACAAACTTAAATAAAAAAGTGTAATTTAATTTATATTTGAGTCACATGATATTAAGATTTAGGAAAAGCAAACTCTAAATGTGATTTTCAAAGTTATAGTGGATCATGTTATTCTTTTCAAAAGAAAAAAAAATGAATACGAAATTAGTTCTTTGAAGATAGTATAAAACATCTCCATATGAATAATTGAATATTCTAAAAGCTTTGTTCATTAATTAATCTCTTTGAAATGCAAAATATCACTACATTGTGTTTTACATAGGCTTAATTACAAAAACAATCAATGACCAATATTTTCTTAAAATATAATAACTTTAAAAAATGTTTAAAAAAGAATTAGAATCATGATCTTAAAATAAGAAGAACACTCTTTTATCATTACACCTAAGTACTATATAATATTAATATAAGTTTTATATAAAAATAGTTTAAAATTCAAATTTTATTTTTTTTATTTATTATATTTTTATAATCTTATATATATATTATCTTTTAAAATATAATATATAAGATTAAATTATATTTTCACATAAATTAAAATATGTATACATATATAAGCATTATTTTTGTTTTATATATTATATTTTTATAATCTTATATATTTTTATCACACTATTCAAAACTTATTTTATAAAGTAAGTATATAATATAAATTTTATCTTTAATGTATATTTTTTTACATAAATTATAATTTCACAAAATGACAGTATTTTATTATCTTTTTAATATTTATTTATGTGATTTAATGACAATGTTATTTTACCTATATTAAGATATTATCGTTATTTATTATAATAATATTTTTTATTTATATTTAATTTTATTTAATCAAGTATAAATTTTTTTTAAAGAATTAAATTATATAGTCACATAATTAAATAAAATGAGAATATTTTCTTTTTTAAAAAAATATTTATGGATGTACTTTATTGACATTATTAATTTATGTATATTATAATAAATAACATGAATATCTTAATATAGATAAAAAAAATATTGTCACTAAATCACAAGTATTATTTTAAAAGATAAATATAATATATTAAATAAAAATAAAATTTATATAAATATACATATTCTAATTTATGTGAAAATAGAATTTAATCTTATATATTATATTTTAAAAGATAATATATAAGATTATAAAAATATAATAAATTAAAATAGAATAAATTTTTGAATTGTATAAAACTTATATTAATATTATATTTTGCACCAAATATTTAAATGAATACTTTGATGTAGTGATAAAAGAGTATGCTTCTTACTTCATGGACTATGATTTTAGTGGTTTCTTAAATATTTTTTTAAGTTCTTATTTTTTAAGAAAATATTAATCAACTTTTTAATTTAGTCAACATTTATAAGGAGACGAATTTTGCAATTAAGCATTTTATATAAAGAAAATTAAAGTAATGACAAAAATATAGGACGGATTTGCTTACACGCATTAATCTCTAAAAACAATTAAGGTGATGATAATTTAAATTTTTAAAAGATTAAATTTGTGATAGAATTTTGAAAGAATAACTTTACAACACCAAGTTAAAGATTTATTGCGTGATTATAAAATATGCGGAGTTTTCTTAAAAGAGTTTGGATATCTTACTGCAATAAATTATCTATTATTTGTATAAATTATATAGTTTTTTTTAAAATCAGCAAAATACTTAATATTAATAATAGTGTATCATACGGGTACCAATAATACATAAATAGTTTCTCTATAGTAAAAATATACAGTATTTATTATATTTAGTGAAATAAAAATGAAATACAGAAAGGCCTTTATGTAATAAAATGTATGTTAAGCTATTTATGTGATGAGCAAATCATTTTATAGCCGACATTCGAACTCTTCTTCCGGTAATGCGATATGGGAAAGTGATTGATCATGCCCAACAAAACGCACAGCTTAATAACAGAAGAGACAACACACAACGATGGGATGCGACAAATCTAGCAACCATTTTTAATTCTTTTTTTGTTATTGTTGGATTCTAGTTTAACGTCCATAGAATATTCGAATCAATTTTTTCTTATCTTAGCATGTCTCTTTAACTTCAAGACATATTATTCCGAATTCTGAAATCAATAATTTATTAACTTCTTATATATATTGAATAAATTTTATTCTTTCAAAAATTGTAATATTCATTCGCAAAAGAAATTGTATGATAAAAGTATATGAAAATTTCATACTATTTGTTCGTACATATATTATATAAATACATAATTTTGATACAAACTCATCGTAAATAAAATTTATGAGAAAACTAATTCTCTTTTCTTTTACTGGAGAAAACTAACTCCTTATAAAAATGAATTATACAAATACAAAATTTCAAACGATTAAATAATATGAAATTCTGAAAACAGAGAGACAATCAATTCCCATTTTCTGTATATCCATCTGCAAGTAATTAAGTAATGTAACGTAACGTGGTGTAACCAACAAGGAAAAATAAATAAAGTAACGTATCTTGGTTATGTCTCAATTAATTGTGATTGCTGCTTTTATTTTTCCCTAAAGTTTAGAGGTAAATTACCGTCATAGGTAGGGCAAATGGGCAATGCCAAACCTTTCACTACAAATTCGATGAGCGACCCTGCACACTCTGCATGCATGCATGATGATAATTTCTTCTGCCTGTCCTTCATCCACAGTGTTACATGAAGCAAGCATGGACATAACATACATACATACATAGCTTAGCTTTACTTAGATCTGACTTTTCAAAACTTTACACCCAATGAACTTTATGCTTCTTCAGAGTGTCTCCAGACAAACCATGCAGCTATATATATGCTCCTACGACTACACAAGACTTTTCGATGTCCCTCATGACGTGCCAAACCTTGGCACGTCTAATTAAATTAAGATTTACAATAATGCTATAATCCCCATAAGCCCAGACAAAATTAATAAGTTTGTGAAATTAGTACTAGATAAGTTTAATTTTATGTTTATAAAAAAAGTTTAATTTTATGTCATTTACCCATTTCCATTAGTTTGGTCACTTCGGTGTATATTTAAAATTGATCAAATAGAATTAGTTTAATATTAATCAAAGCGGTTGGTTTGAATATTATTGTATTTGGTATCTTTAAACAAGATATTAAATTCAAGTTCTATAGATGGAAAAATATAATTAAAAGGAGAAATTATATTAAAGATTATTCCATGATAAATATCAATTTTATATGTTATGGACACATGACGCCTGACTTAATGCACATTGATCGACTTGAGTATAATAATCTAATGACAAATTCAACACTATCATAAATCAAAGATGACCTAACAATAATCGACTTATAAAGAATACATAATAAGTTTATGATGATCCTCAAAATCGGGCAAGCCACTTGGCTAATAGCCCCACGACATTATCATTATGAATAGACATCTTGTAACCACATAAGGGGAGGACGATAACACTCACACATTTGAACTCACTCAATTCATAAGATCTCTCTCTCTCTCTCTCTCATTCTCTCTTCTTCTCCCATTTCACTCCACGTTGCATGAAACAAATTGCACCCCATGTCCCACATTGTCACAATGGCCTCATTTGTGTGGATCTTTGATTCTCTAGGATGAAAGGATTCATTATCACGAATCTTTGTTATGGTGAACACATGAAACAAAAAACTTCGACAACAACAACACATTTTTCACCTGTGACAGAAGCCATAGCCTAGCCAAGGATGGAAGAAAATATGTCGTTCACGAGTGCGCAATTTGTTAAGCTAATAGAGATGCTCAACAAATAGAAAAAAAATGCTTGAAGATAACTAGAAATTGATCATGGATCTGCAAAAAAAGAAACATGATTCTCAAAATAAGCCTTCAAATGCAATGGAAGGCGAAGGAAATTTGTTAGCGAGAAGAAAACATGCAGAAAATGAGCTAGAAATTTTGAAATCACATATTCTGCCCAAATCAAAGAAGAAAGAATCATCGATGAAGTGGATTTTGATGAAGTTATTCCATTCAATATGTCATTTTCCAAACAATTAGTTGAACTTCAAGTCCCAAAACAATTAAGGCAGCTTCCAACAATAGGATTGTACAACGGATCCTTTGATTTAAACGATCACTTGTGGAGGTTTGAATCGGCATTAGCATACATAGGAACCTCTGCTTCTATAATGTGTCATGCATCTCCACTATCACTGAAATCCACTATGTTGAAGCGGTTTCAATCTCTTCCGTTGAGATTCATCAATTCATGGCTAGACTTAAGAGAAAAATTTAGGTTTGCCTTCGCAACTAGCAAGGAAAGACCAAAGATAGAAGTCGACCTAAGGTTGATCCAGCAAGGACTTGGGGAACCTCTCAATGGATACATCTTGCGATTCAACAAAGAGGCAAGAGTCATGGAACAACCAGGAGTTGTGTTGATGTTGGCTAAAGACAGTGTGTGGGAAGGATCCTTTCTTCATATTCATCACAAAAACGCCACCTATCACTTTGGAGGAATTCTTGAAAAAGGCGGAGAAATATATTAACTTTGAAAATGTCTTGGATATTGGAAAGTTGAAAACAACAGAAAATCAAAACGTGCAAAAGAATACAACACAGACAAAAAATGACAAGTCAACAAAGTTGGATGAAAGGTCGACTTATAAAGCTAGGCCAAAATATGATGAGTATTCTCCCTTAATTGCATCTCGAGGGAGAATACTAAATGAAATCATGAATGTGGTGTTAAAGGAAGTCAGTTTGGACGTCTCTAAATTGTTGAGCATAGGAAATGACAAAAAAGGTTAGTCAAAATATTGTCATTGAAATCCCTACACATTGAGGGAAACTGACAGATATATGTAAAGAAGGATAGATAATTATAGACCTCAATATACCATTCATGATGAAAAATGGGAAAGATTGAGAAGCCCTTATTGACTTCAAAGAAAAGGATGTTCTAGGGAGCATTCCCCAAGGTATCGACACAAAACTCTAGAAAGGGACACAAAAAATCATATGCAAACGATACATTGGGAAGGATTCGAGCTAAAGCATAAGTCAAATTCTCCTAAGAGACGACCAGATTCTCCACAGTGAGGACATGAAGTGATTTATGTCATAGCAAGAGGATTTACTAGTGGAGGTCCTTGAAACAATGCTCGGAAAAGACATGCGAGAGAAGTACTAACTACAACACACAACAGAAGAAACTGTGAGTCAACTAAGAGAAGAACCCTAGCATTGATCTTTAATGACAAGGACATGGACATGTCAATTGTCCCAAACTATGATGATCCCTTGTTAGTAAAAGCTTTCATAAACAACAAAGAGGTACATTGGTTGTTGGTCGACATTGGCAGCTCTACCGATATAATGTTTTATGATTTCTTTAAGAATCTTAGAGTCCTTCAATTAGAGTTGCTTCCCTACAACGAGGACCTCATAGGTTTCTCTAGTCATCATATAACCCTAATAGGATACGTAAAGTTGCACGAGACCTTTGGGAAGACAACAATAACCAGAACCATCATCATCAGATTCATTGTAGTCTGACCTTGAATACAATGGGAGTTATAATCTCAATAGTTTATCAGGCCATGAAGTTCCTCAACGATGAGATGCAAGTCATAACATTAAAAGGAGACTAGAAGAAAGCTCATGAGAGCTATAAAGAGTCACCAAAGCAAAAAGATATTGACAAAATGGAAGAAATGGATTATGAGCCAAGGGCTAAAATTCAATCTGAGGTAATGTTCATTGAGTTAGATTGAGTAGAGGACATCAAGAAAAGGACATGCACACCCAGGTTGGAGCTGATAAAAAGTTGTCAAAACCTCCAGAATAGGAAAGAATAACAACGTCTATAGGAGCGGATTTGGATGAAGCGACTATGAATGCTCTAATTTCATTCCTCAAAGACAATGTCAATGTATTTGCATGGAAACCAGATGACATGCCAGGCATAGATCCAAACCTTTTCTATCAGAAGTTGGTAGTAAACCCCTTAGTAAAACATGTATGTCAAATAAGACAAATTATTGTTGCAAGGTCATGCCCTTCAGGCTGAATGTCGGAGCCACATGTGAATGTATGTATACATGATTTTGATGATGCCAAAGAAGAATCAAACAAGGTTGCTTCAAAGGATAAGCAATGCTTCAAGATTAGTACAAGATTGCTTCAACAAACAAAGTATTGTTTCAAGATTCACTAAAGATCAAGCTTTGTCTCAAAATAAAGTGTTTCCAAGACATGCAAGGCTCTGGTAATCGATTACCAGGCAGTGTAATTGATTACCAGAAGACAAGTTTGAAAAATAGTTGTTTAAAAGGGTTTTGAATTTGAAATTTGAACTTGTAATCGATTACCAGATGTGTGTAATCGATTACCAACAACGAAACTCTTGAAATTCAAATTCAAAAGTCATGAACCTTCAAAATATAATTGTATAATCAATTACCAGAAACCTGTAATCTATTACCAGTGAAGAAATTCAGAAAAAGCTTTTTGAAAAGATACATCTCTTCAAACCATTTTGAAAAGGCACGAAAGGCCTATATATATGTGTGTGTCTGACTTCAAAAAGCAAGGGAGAGATATTCCAAGAGAACTTCATTGCCAAATGCTCTCTCAACAACTTTTGGGCAAACACTTGCAAATCTATTAAAAGTTCATCCAGGAACTTCAATTGTAATATCCTTCTCTTAAAGAGAGAATTCTTCTTCTTCTTCTTCTTCTTCTTCTTCTTCTTACTCAAAGAGATTGATTAAGGGACCGAGGGTCTCATAAGTTGTAAGGATTCTTGAACACAAGGGAAGGATTGTCCATGTGTGATTTAGACTTTGTAAAAAGACTTTTACAAAGAGAATGAAAAATCTGAAGTGGGTTGCTTGAGGACTGGGAGTAGGCACGGGAAGTGGCCAAACCAGTATAAATCGAGTTTGCATTTCTCTCTTCCCTTATCTCTTTTATTTTATTGCAATCAATTTCTTCTTGAATGTTTAAAGAACATTATTAAATTGACTTTTGCTTCTTCTTGTGCATTTTAAGCCTATCACTTAAAAGGAGGGTTAAAAGTTTGTTAGTGGGAAATTAATTCACCCCTTCTTAAGATAACTGGGGTCATTTGTCCAACACCACGTACCAAAGGATGATGAACGAGGGATTTTAAAAATAGATAAGTTAGAGCTTGGAAGTCTATATCGATGACATGATAGTAAAAAGAAGCACCCCAAAATAGCACACAGTGGATCTAGCATAAACCTTTGCTCAATTGAGGAAATACAAATTGCACTTGAACCCTAAAAAATGTACCTTTGGGGTGTTTGCAGGAAAATTCTTGGGTTAAATGTTGTTAGAAAGAGGGGTCGAGCTAAACCCTGACAAATGCTAGACTATACTAAAAATGTAGACTCCAAATGTTGTTAAGAATATTCAGAAGTTAAAGAAACGGTTGGTAGCATTTACAAGGTTCGTGGCTAAGTTAGCTAAAAAAGTTTTACCCTTTTTCAAGATTTTGAAAAGGGACAAAAGAGAAGAATGTTAAGTTGTCTTTCAATAATTCAAAAAAACATTATCCACCCCACTGACTCTAAAAAAGTCAAACCTAGGAGAAACGAAGTACTTGTACCCGGCAATAACAGAAGAAGTAGACAGTGTTGCACTAGTCAAAGATGACAATAAAATTTAGAAGCTAGTGTACTTCATAAGTCGAGCTCTTCAAAACATCGAGTTACGATATCCGAAGGTGAAAAAGGTAATTTTGGCTCTAGTGTTCTAAGCCCAAAGATTACGTCTATACTTCCAAGCACATCCAATTGTAGTCAGGATGGATCAACTAATCAGGAAAATACTACACTGCCATAACCTAGCATGGAGGATGGTAACCTTAGCCATTGAATTTCCGGAATATAGTCTGTAATACCAACTGAGACAAGTGCCCAATGACCAATATTTGGTCGACTTCATAGCTAAAATGACACTAACTTGAGTGGAAAGAAGGCAAGACGAATTATCCTAGACTCTGTTTGTCGACAGATCATCTAGTGAAACACGATGTTAAGTAGGAATCCTATTAGAGCCCCTACACCGTGTTGTACTCGAGAAGGCGTTAATGATAGCATTACCACTCACAAATAATCAAGCAGAATATGAAACTGTGTAGCGGGTTTGGAAATAGCAGTTGACATGAAAGTCCAAGTCTTAAAGTGTTCAGTGATTTGAAATTAATGGTCAACTTGTTGAATGAAGAATTCCAAGTTAAAAAGCCAATTTTGCAAAAGTACATTGATAAAATAAGGGTAATGAAGGAAAGGTTCAAGAAGCTAGAATTCATCTACATTCCAAAAGAGAAATATGAAAGAGCGGATTTACTCTTAAAGCTAAGAAAGTTGGATGACACCAATCCTAGAATACACTGAGGAAAATATATTTTGCCAAAAAATACACACCTCGAGGTTTGCCATGATGATAGAAATCCAAGAAAGTTGAATGACACCAATCCTAGAATATAAATAAAATGCCATCAACCCAGAAGATCAAAAGGAAAGACAAAATTGTAAAGAGACACCAAATTCGGTATAATAGATGACAAACTCTACAGAAGGGGATTCACCAAACCATTCTCGAAATGTCTAGGAGCGGCTGAGGCAAAATATGTAATGACCGATATACATCAAGGGTGTTGTTGTCAACATTCTAGAGATAGGACCTTGGCAAGAAAATATTAAGAATCGGCTATTACTGGCCAACTATAGAAACTGACACAGTCGACTTTGTGTGGAGATTTGAAAGATGCCAAAAATGCATCAACATACTACATGTATCGACAAATGAATAGCAAAGCTTGGCATCCTCATGGCCGTTTCTCTAGTGTGGAACCGACATACTAGGACCTTTTCCAAGGGCTCTAGGGCAAGTCAAATATCTAGTAGTAGTTGTCGACTATTTCACCAAGTAGGTCGAGGCAAAAATACTTGCTACCATAAACTCTAAAAATGTTGAAAATTTCATAGTCAGACTAATAATCTGGAGGTTCAAGAACTCGGACGTCATAGTCACTTACAATGGCACTCAGTTCACTAATAGCCAATTCCATCAATTGCTATTGAGTTTGAACACCAAACAAAGGTTCACTTCAGTAGAGCATCCTCAAACCAACGGTTAAGCTGAAGCAGCAAATCAGATCATCCTAAGAGGTCTAAAGAAAAAAGTAAAGAAGGCTAAAGGAAGTTGGTAGAACAATTATCACATGTCTTACGGCCTACAAAATGACCCCACATTCTGCCATAGGAGAAACCCTATTTGGGATGGTATATGGCACTTAAGTTGTCATCCCTATAGAAATAGAGGAGTCGGCCTTAAGAATTACGAATTTGAACTAGAATCAGAATGAGAGAAACATTAGAACCAAGCTTGATCTCATTGAAGAAAGAAGAGAGGTTGTCGTAATGCAACGCTAAAAAGGAAAATAGCTACTAGTTATAATAAGAATGTCATCCTAACATTGGTGGGAAAAACAGCCACCAAGGAAAACTCACAGAAAACTAGGAAGGACCATATAGGGTGCAAAGACAGAGAATGAAGCTTATATTTTGGAAACATTTTTGGGGGATATAATTTCGTGTACTTAGAACACATCCAACTTGTGCAAGTACTATAACTAAACAAAGAAAAATAGCAAGGGTAAGAACCTAAAAAAATATATATTCCTAGATATATTTTGATTTTTGCAGGAAAATCGGGTAACACATACCTTGCCCATGTACCTATTTCACAAAGGATATCAATAACATGGGATAGGTTTTAATACATCGCTTCAAAATCAATAGTTGGAGAAAAGTCTTACTTTAGGAAAATGACTTGTTCAACCACAAGTAGGCACCCCGGGAAATGGGTTCCCAAAGTAGGATAAAATCTTATCAAAAGACCTACAAAATCTATAGGCACTTGGGGAAAGTAACACCCTGAAAATTACAACTCATTTTGTGTATGTAATTAGTCTTTCTTGAGTAATTGCATGTGTTTGAATTGACTGTGAACTGTGATTTAATTAAAAATCATAGTGTTGAGTTATTTTATATTGAGTGATAAGTATTTGCCCACAAATTATTTTGTGTATGATAATTTGTTGTCAATTTAATCCTTTTTAGAAAAAGTAAATAATTAGATCTTGGGAACTTATTTATTTGCATAAATAATAAACTCCTTAAGTTTTAAGTTTATTAAAAACTTATTTGATTAGTTTTAATTATTAAAGTTAGTAGAAAAATATTTATGTTGCGAGAAAAATATTTTCCATAGTGCAAGGTTACACTGTGTAAATTAATTACACAGTGTAAACTCATTTTCCATAATCATTGAAAATCTCCACTCATCAATGGGGGGAAGGGGCTGACCATGCCTTGCCACACCCTTCCCTAATCCTTTCTTTAATTACTTACACACCCAACCCCTCACAATCATTCTCCACTAATTTTCCCTCAATTTAGTGAACAAGTTAGGTTCTTTCTCTCACCAAAAACATTTCAGCTGACCCTCAAGTAAACCAAAAGCACTCATCTCCCCCTCAAACACATAAATTCATGAGCCACCAAGGAGGAAAGACGAGCCACTCCAAACTTTTTGCACTAACTTTGTGTTGTGCTTGTAAGGCATAGAAGTTGACATCCTTTTCATCACCTCTTCTTATAATTTTTGTGTAGCACTAAACTCTAAGGTAAGGGGGTAATTTTGGTGAGCTCAATCCCCATGATTTCCTTTGGGAGAAGGCAACCATGGATGATTTGATCCTTCATTGTAATGCATGCACCAAAAATAGTTTTTTGTTTGTCTTTTTGCAACTATTTTGCAAAGTTGAGAACTTTGCCCTTGCATGCATGAATTCTCTTCTTCTTTTTGTTCATTTTCGTGCTTTGGAAGAGCTCCTAGTACAAAGGATACTATGCCTATTTTTTTTTAGAATTTATAAAGCAAGTTTGGATTTTCGAAAATAGGCAATGAGAAAAGAAAGGTTGGTGGAAGGATTTGTCCTTTGGACCAGTCTCGGGGTTTTGACCCTAGAATGAAAAATACCAGTTAGATTTTCATAAAACTTCTTTGGTTTTACTCCAGACACAATTTGCAACAACTTTCATGCTGAAGCCCTTAAGAGATTAGGTTATTTTAAGGACCATTTGTGACATGCAAGGTGACTATCTTGTTGTGCAATGAATGTTTGGTAGTGCTCATTTTATTTGTAACTTTTGTCTTCTGTGGTTATCATCTTAAAAAAATGTTTACTTTTTAGGAAACTAGAGAAAAAAATTATTTTCATCCATTTAAATTAAAAAAATTATGGATCGCATTTTCATTTTCTAAAAGCTAAAGCAAAACAAAGTTGCTATAGAAAACTCAATATTTATGTCTAGGAAAAGTGTTAGAAACTTTACTGGGAGAAACATAGGATGAAAATCTGTGTAATTTTTACCTTCTAAAAAAGGGTTTTGTTAGATTCAAACTGTAAAAAGTAGAAGTCCTTTTGGTTTTGGGAAGAGGAATAAATTCACAAATCTTTGAACTATGTTCAGACTAAAGTGCTCTCTGTCTTGTTACCTTGTAAGATTTTTTATTTTTTTTGTAGATTTTTTCTAATGAAGTATTTTACCTTGTTGGAAACATAAGGAAATTTCCTTTAAGGCTGTATTAAAATTTTTCGATAATAAAATTATTTGCAAAATTTTAAAGAGACTTGAATCTGCCTATTTTCTAAAAGCTAGGGTTTTTGACTACTTGATGTATTGAATTGTTTAAATTTTTTACTAAGTGTTGATGTGTTGCCTTGTTGAGTTTGCCTAAGTGTTGTATATTTATTTTATCTATGTTTAGTTTAATTGTGATATGTTTCATTATGATTGGAAGACCCGGGAAGTGTGAATCTTGGGCAACCATAACTATGGATTGTGTTGTTTATTTGGAGACTATGAGTTTTGACCTCGGGCAACTATTGCCTGTCATGAATTGTGTGTGACCTAATTATTTTACAATCGGGGACTGTAATGAACATGTGTGTTAAACCTTGTGTGTGGTAGTTACAGGGACTCAGACACAAGTCCCAGTGTCATCAAGAATCATGTTCTAGTAAGCATAAAACGTCTTGAAAGACATGCACATTTTTGTGTTGGATGCAAGGACTTAAGCATGACTCCTGATGTTGACTAGACCTCATTCTAGTGGACATTGTGTGTCTCGAATAAAATGCAATGTTTTGTGTTAGTGCATAGGGACTCAGCCACGGGTACCTGAGTGGATAGGATGTTTTCTACAAGAGAGTTATGCGCTTGAGAGTCGTGGAAGCAAACACAAATATGCAATGGAATGTTGATATGAAAGATGAAGAGAGTAGCATGGGGGCATCATGCTAGAAATTGTTAAAGCGTGCAAGATGACGATCGATGGGCAGTTTTCACACCATAGTGGCGGACGAGGTCCTCATTCACTTATGTTGATAAAGTCGAGGGTTTGTCTTAAAATTGTTGGTCATCGTTTGGTACCGTGTATAGCAGGGCCCTTAGTGATAAGGATATTAAATCTCCAGTGAGGAGCGTGTTGAGGAGTTAGTCCTCAAGGTAACAAATGACCAGAATTGGTACATTAGGAGATGAAGTGTAAGGCATATTGACCTTGGGGAGCGATGTTGAATTGTGATGTAATTTCACTTGACTGACTTGGGAACCCCGAGAAAAATACAATCATCGTCAGTTGGTGAGAACCTACCATTCTACCGTGGTATAAGTTGTCCTCCCAACAGTCATCCAATACTAAAATGTTGTAAGATCACTAAGTTCTGCGAGTTCCAGTGGCAGCTAGCCAATGTGATATGTACGTCGAGATAGTGAAAATGACCTGTTCCTTTGTGTAGTTTCCACACCGGGTTGGGTGTTAGAGTAGTCGCTTTATGTTTAGGACCTTTTACTTTTATATGTATTTCTTCTGGGTAGGCCTAGACTTTAGTGCTTTTGGTATGTGTATATTTAGTCATCTACTTGATTTTCATATACAATTGCACCCTAGGATTGTTCACATTACTTTAGTAATGGAAAACTTATGTAAGTTTATATACATACATACATATACATATATATATATATATATATATATATATATATATCATATATTTTGGATATATGTTGTTTCTTTATTCTGCTTCAATTATTTGAGAAGTAAGTTTCCAAGCAAAATCACGTTATACTTCTTTTCGAAAATGTGAAAAAGTATTTTTACATATCATGTGGTATTATGTTTAGAGAGTAACTAATGAAAAGTTTAAAGTATAAAAAAATAAAGAAAAAAAAATAATTCACTAAATTTCTGGTTCACACTTTCTCAGTTTGACTTAATTGTGAAAATTAACTAGATTAACATGCTTTACAAAATAAAGAAATGAATTAATTAAGTTATAATTGCAACCTTAGAAATTAGGGCGTCACATGGGTTCCCAAACTGAGGTAAAATCTTATCGAAAGACCTATGAAATATGTGGGCACCCAAGGAAATAAGTTTCCAAATTGGGGTAACATCTTGAAAAAAAATTATGACAAAAGCAAATAGAAACACACAACATAAGTCAACAATGAAAGAAAATGCGTCAATCAGAGAAATATGAAAGGCTAAAAGCCAAAATACAAAGCAGACGACAAAGTATGTTCAAAAAACTTCTCTTATTGTTCAATATTGACAATATTACATTGATTTTGGATCAAGCCCTACATCAGAGCAACCTACATTTACAATAAAGATGACAAAAATACCTCCCTAGTATATATCACACAAAGATAAACATTCAAAAGAAATACACAAAAGGAAATGAGAATATAAAGACAATGAAGACCATCTCAGAAGCAATCCACGACCCATAAGAGTTTTCTAGATGGGGGAAGACCAAAATAGAAACTTTGACGCCATCCTCCAGAAAAAACACAATGCTTATAGCAACATCCAGATCACTCAGCGGGCTAGAAGAAGAACACCAAATGGGCACCGTTTTGACCTTAGATTCGACCTTTTGGGATGATCTCCAAACACCAAAACCAAGCGAAGAGACTTGTTGGTGTTTGAAACTTTAGTCACTCAAGCTATTTTGAGAAAGATCATTTACGCTCCAAGCAACCTCCAACCTCGCGTTAGCCACTCTAGCATTTTGAAGGCAACAAGCATATTTGTCAAAATGACTAGAGGGACTAACAAAAGGAAAAAAAAAGTTGAGCATCAAACAAAAGATAATGATTAGAAAAGTTTCTAAATGAAAGAAACCCAAAAGAAGAGAATGATGCACAAAAAGGGAAGGAAGTGCGTATTTATAAGTAAAAAAGGAAAAACAAACGTCAAAGCAATAAAGAAGCCTTACATTAGGAATCGTGATAGTTACAAGAACGAAGAAAAAACATAGGGAAGTATTAAAGGACACCTCAACACAATAAATGGTGTGGAAGTTAAAAAGATAAAGCAATATGCACTTCAAAATAAACTTGACATAAAGTATTTGACAACATAACACGACAAGTTGGCCTGAGAAATAGATTCCCAAACCAATGTAACATCTTTTCAAAAGACCTATCAAATCTATATAAGGTCAAACAAAAAGTGGAAATAGACATGTGCTTAAACAAAGGGGCATTGCATTAATAGATCAACATAACATAAATATCAGCTCAAGGAACTGACGCCCCACCAAATGCCAAAGGTAAAAGGTGTATCAAAACTAAGGTACGAAAAAAAAATCTACTTATTGTACAAACAAAGGTAAAAAAAGGTAAGTTGGAATTAAATATGAACAACATCCCTACAATATAATTTGGATTATACAACTAAAAGAACAATACATTGATACTCTTCTATTTTATTCTACAATTGTTATATTTAATGAAACATGTGTTACAAGAATCACAAGACAAAATAAGGCTTTCGACCTTGATGACAATTGGACAAAAACTAAGCAACCTCAATTGTCACTAGCAAATTAACTCAAATGAGATCTCGGTCTTGATAGCAAGAAGAAAGCGACTCAACATGGAAAGCCAACTTAAAGAAAGGTATGAGAAACGATACCCGCACCATGAGGAATGATACCCGCACCTTTTAGCTACATAAAATATATTGATAATAGCAACACAGAAAGCAAGTGCAATAGAACATATCAATAAATCGATTCAATTTTCCTTATCATCTACCAAAACATTTTCAGCCACCAAGAAGAAAGAATAAAATCCCAAGATCACGCTCAAGATATTTTGAATAGATGATGAAGAGAAAGAATCAAGAAGACGATGGAGTAAACAATGAAACCAGAAAAATCAATTAATTGTAGCCATACGACCATAATTAATACACAAAATTGCGCCAACCAACCAACAAATAATAAAATTAAAAGATCCACCAATGAACGACAACTACAATGTAAGAGACAGTTACATAGAGAATAATAACATATGTCATCAGCAAGATACTGTCAAGATTTAGCATGACAAATAATATCAAATGGAATAAAATAAGTGTTCACAACTAAAAAAGGAAAAAACAACATTTAAAGCGGAAATAATTGTTCAACAAGCAGTTAAATTCGGCCCAATACATGAAAAACTAGTATATCGACCCTTTTAGATCCCTCAAGGTTAGCATTAGCGTTAGAAGCCTCGACAATCTTATCATCAGAGTTAGCCTCTGGGGTATTAATAAACCAATCAACCATCTCTTCATCAAGAGTCTCCACATCCGCAGTTTCCTGTCCCACAAAATTTTCATTCATGATCTTAGGAGCTCCAGGATGAGTTAGATGAAGCTCACCATCGTCAACCTAAAGAAGGATTGTAAAGAGATTTTTTGATATCGAACTTAGGATGCATAAATTCAACCTGCTTTAAGGCATTTTTGAAAGAAACGTTGACAACCTTTTTAAAATTCTCCTCCCACTGGTCCCAAGTCGCTTTAGTGTTAATAAGCTTCTCGGTCTGTTGATTCACATTCTCCTTAAGTCAGAGAATTTCCTCCTCTCTCTATTGTGCAGAAGTTTCTAAGTCCTTTGCTTGGACCTTATATTTGTTGAGTTCTTCTTGTTGGATCATGTAGCCTCGGAATAATTAAGAAGGGGGGGTTGAATTAATTATTAATGAACCTTTACTAATTAAAACTTATCATTCTTAATGTTACTTGATTTAATTAGGCTTTTACTACTAAGTTAAGAAAGTGAAGAACAGGAATTGAGACTTAACAAAAAGTAAAAGCGAAAATTAAAGTGCACAGCGGAAATTAAAGAGTGTAGGAAAGAAGAAGACAAACACAAGCATTTTATACTGGTTCGGCAACAACCTGTGCCTACATTCAGTCCCCAAGCAACCTTGGGTTCTTGAGATTTCTTTCAACCTTGTAAAAACCTTTACAAGAAAAGATACACAAGGGATGTACCCTCCCTTGTTCTCTTTGAACAACCAAGTGGATGTACCCTCCACTTGAACTGATCCACAAGAGATGTACCCTCTCTTGTTCTCAGTTACAACAACCCAAGTAGATGTACCCTCTACTTGTACCACAAAGGATGTACCCTCCAATGTGTTAAGATAAAGAATTCTCAGGCGGTTAGTCCTTTGAAACTTTGCAAGGGGAAACAAAAGACACCTCAGGCGGTTAGTCCTTTGAAATATTTTATTTAAGGGAAAGGGAAGAATCAAAAGAATTCTCAGATTGTGTCCTTTTGAATTCTCTTGAAAAGGGAGAAGGGAGACACAAAAGAATTCAGACGGTTAGTCCTTCATTCTTTTGGAAAAAGGATAAGAGAGACACAAAAAGAATTCAAGCGATTAGTCCTTGTTGAATTCTTTTTGGCAAAGGGAGAAGAGAATGAAAAGATATAGCACACTTTTGTTTTTTGTAGAAGAACAAGGTTTGGAAAAACAGAAAACTTAGAAATCTTTTTGGCAAAGGAAGAAGAAGAAAGATGAGTAGCAAAGGTTTCAAGATTTCTCAAAAGTTGTTCAAGAAATTGTTCAAAAAGTTATCAAAAGATATTCAAAAGTTATTAGAATGCAAGTCAAGGTCTTACTTTTATAGACTCTTCATGTCTGGTCAAGAAAATCATTGGAAGAGTTATAACCTTGAGAAAATCATGTCAAGAGTTACATCTATTGACTTTTTATTCAAAATTTATCATTGGTAATCGATTACCATAATCACGTAATCGATTACACAATGCCTTTTATGAAAAGATGTGACTCTTCACACTTGAATTTGAATTTTAAAGTTCAGATACACTGGTAATCGATTACCAATATATTGTAATCGATTACACCATATAAAAATCATTTGTAACGTTGCAAATTCAATTAAAAGCTTTTTGAAATCAAACTTTATCACTGGTAATCGATTACAGGAAACTAGTAATCGATTACCAGAGAGTAAATACTCTGGTAACTTAGAAAATTTTGAGAAAACTCTTTTGAAAAACAAAATTGTGCTATGTTTGGTTTTTTTAAAAAAAATCCTTTTCAATACTTCCCTTGTGAAGTCTTCTTGATTTCTTCTCTTGAATCTTGAATTCATCTTCTCTTGAATCTTGAAATCAATTTTTTTTGTATTCTTGAATCTTCTCATAAATCTTGAAATTAATCTTGATCTTGAACTTGTTGACTCAATCTTGAAATCATTCTTTTGGGCTTTTTGTCATCATCAAAACTACTTGATTCATACTTGAATCATCATCATAAAACTTGCTTCTACACTTCTGACAATGCATCAACATGACCTTCGACCCTCTGTAAGGAGGCATCCTTTTCCTTTATTAGCTTTATGGGTTGAACTTACCAGCGATTGCTTCAGATTCAGAAAGCTTTTATACCTTAGGGTAACATGAGTCAGATACTCTTTTACCCCTGTCAAAATTGAGATAGCTAAATCCAAATCGGCATGGCTACTCTTCTTAATATTATCCCAATTTTCATACAAACTAACCTAATCAATCTCCTCGCTTGAAGAGAACCTCCACATAAAAGGATCGTCAAACTTCCTAGCAGGCACCAAACTAGAGTTGGTTAACTCCACATCATCATCAATAATGATGACCTTTTATATTTTCAAAGGAGGGGGAGGCATATCATGAGAACTTTTAGAGCGAGTCTCCATGGCATGACCCTTCCCTCTACCAGACGTTCCAGACTTATTCTAAAAAAATTTCTTATCACCCCACTAGCGGCATAAAGAGAGGCTACCGACATAGGCTTATCCTTTGACTTTTCCATGAGCTTCCCTACAACAACAGAATGTTTACTAACATTAAGAGCACTAAAATTCAAAACAGAAACAAAGCACAAACAACAAACACACACCTAAAACCAACTCCCAATCTTCATCGACAGTTCATAAAATCAATTTACAAGGGGTGGCCTCCAATCTTGTTAAACAACTTAACAATGGAATTCGCAGAAGCGGAGTTCTTCTTAAGACAACTCTTCTTTTTTCCTTTAAAAATCAACCGACTCATTATAATGAGTGGAGGACCAACAAAGTTCAAAGCAGAACTTAAACTGCTCACGATCCTCACCTTCATTAACAACAAAACGGCCATCCCAACAATCTTTAGAAGGTCTCATCCAATAATGCATCTCCTTAAAATTTTTGTATTATTCTTCATAAGCCTTGAGGATCGCCATATCTCCGCAACCCTTCAAAGAGATGCATGAATAACCAGAGGATTTCTTACTACACCATGGAGTGAAAAAATAACGAAATACATTGAGGGATAAAAATAAATTATGTTGAATACATAACCTCTCAAATGCAAGAATAAACCCCCAGACATTTGGATGGAGTTGAGAAGGACAAATCCTAAGGTAATTCAAGACCCCAGTTTGGAAATCGCTAAAGGGTAACTACAAACCAATCTTGTCAAAATAAGTGGCACACATTGGAAAAAAAAATCCTTATAAGCACGCCTTATCTCCTTGTCCTTCGAAGCGATGGAAGGCACTCTAACATTTTCTCTCCTACCTTGAGAACAAATTCGACCATCATCACCAAACTACTCTATCTTTCACCCACCAACATTAACCTCCTTAGTAATCGGAAATTGATGGGTCAAAAGGTCAAGGACCATAGGAGTCAAAACAAAACGAATACCATGAATTTTCTCATCGGCCCAA
The DNA here is from genome assembly GCF_004193775.1 of Glycine soja. Taxonomy (NCBI): domain Eukaryota; kingdom Viridiplantae; phylum Streptophyta; class Magnoliopsida; order Fabales; family Fabaceae; genus Glycine; species Glycine soja. The sequence continues at coordinate 23,428,546 of NC_041019.1, forward strand.
TTGATATCCTCTAAGCCAGGAGCCTCATGGAGTTCTAAATTAGAGGCCGTATTTATGTCACAAATAAAAGAGGGATTAAATTTGTCATCAAAATGAACCTTGTCGCCCTTAAGACCAATAAGTTGTCTTTCCATCCTAACAACTTCAACACAATTTTCCATACTACCCTTAAAACCAAATAGATTAAGGAGATGACTAGTTTTATCTATGGCAACATGAGAAATTTGACACAAATTATCTGCATTAAACAAATTGCCAATAGATTTTGGAGGGTTCATAAAAGATGAACCCTAACCAACATGCATATATTGGGGCTACAAAAGGGAAGCCTTAGCAAGTTCTAGTCCATCCTCATAAGAGTAAAGTTGCTCTAATGACTTCAAAAACTCACAACATATAATCACTTTCGAACTAGGGATCCCTTCATTGTTAGGCTCAGTCGCCAAAGGATGGGCCTTACAACAAAAATATTTTTTGACCCCACCTACTCACACTTAAACATTAGAATCTGTATTGGTAGAAGGAACAATTGCCATCAAACGAGGATTCAACCACCTTTGAGGACACAACTCAATTCCCTTCTCAGTCATGTCCTCGTTGTCTTGAATAGTCCAGCCGCCCTCGCCTCTACCATCAACAACTTGAGTGTTCCTACGATTTTCAAAATAGCTAGGGGAACTACGACCAAATGATCCCTTCAAACTGGACTTTCGGGAAGACATCTTCAAGAGTATGATCAAACACAAAACATCCTCAAATAAGAGACTTAACAGGACAAGGACAAACAAATTGGAAAGTTAAAGATGAAAGTAGAAAACACACACTTGTAAACAATGAAAGTTAAGAATGACCAAGCATACACAACACTTGAAGCGATTTTTGAAGAAGAACTCCCAAGCATGCGCACAACAACATGACAATCATGACAAAGTAAAGACAATTAAGACAAACAAAACAAATAAAGAGACGCTCAAATAAAGAGCAATTATGGGCTCTATGAATATAATAACAATAATAAAGAACCCTTAGGGCACAATTACCTAACAAATCATGCCCAAAAAATCGAATGATAGGACACTGAACAGCCACAACTACGTAAGAGCACCATGTGGCATCAACTCTCTACTTTTCTACTCGTTAAGTCGACATTGCCTCTCTGAGACAATATCGACTCAAGGGCAATTTTTTCGGGATAAATATTAATTTTATACTTATTAAGCTTACATTTCCTCTTTGAGACAATATCGACTTAGGGACAAGTGTTTCAGAATAAATATCAACTTTACACTCGGTAAGTCGATATTGTTTCTCTGAGACAATATCGACTCAGGGGCAATTGTTTCGAGGAAAATATCAACTTTACACATCATGGACACATGACACACGACTTGATGAACATCAAATGACTTGAGAAGAGAATATGACAACGAAAAATTCAACAATAGCATAAGTCGAATACGACCTAGCAATAACCAACATATAATAAATAATAATAATTTTACGACAACCCTTAGAATAGGACCTCCAACGTGAACACTTGTAATAAGCCATGTGGTTAACAAGGCAACAACAACATCACTATAAATAGATATCTTGTAACCACATAAGGGGAAGGGGACAATAACACTCACATTAATTTGAGCACACTTGATTCCTAAAATCTCCCTCATTCTCTCTTCTAGCTTCTCTCATTTCACTCATGTTACACGAAATAAATCACACTCTATTCAATGTGTCTTACACACATAACAAAGATGGTTAGTTTATTTTTTATTAGAAATTAGTCATCAATATAAAATAATAAATATTTTATATTAATAAATGTGATAATAAATTTTTTAATATTAATGATAGATTTTGCATTAAAACGTTTATAACGTAAGAAAAATTAATTTTTAATCTTTGCATGTTGATCTCTATAATCTTGTGGACGTGGTAATGGAAGGATTAGTATTGTTGTGACTTGTGACAGCTTGCTATAACGTGTGAAAGACTGAAAGTAGTGGTAATTGTCTTCGGCTATTTCCGAGAGAGTACGTATGCAAGAAAGGATATTTACAATCGCGGGAGAAAGAAGGCAACGAAACTTTGCCAATTTTGGGTTGTGAAAAGTTTCATTATTTTATAGTTGAAAGCATGTGTAAAGTTATGATTGAATTTGGATTGAAATCACAATGGGTTTCTCTAGGATCTTTGCAGATTTTCCTTTTTACTTTATTTTATGCATTCTCCATGAGCATTTTTAAGAATTAAGAAATTCCTATAAAACTGATAAAGATCAAATGCACGTTATTTATTTTTGTAAAGTTATGATTGAATTTGGATTGTTAAGTCACAATGGGTTTTATGGTCTTTGCAGATTTTCCTTTTTCGCTCTATTTTATGCATTCTTCGTGAGCATTTTAAAGAAATTGGAAATTACTATAAAATTGATAAAGATCAAATGCACATTTAAATTTATTTTCAGGGTGATCTGGATCCATACTTCTCCACCCAACATGTAATAAATAATCAAGATTTTCGGGCACAGGAGGGGTTGATAAAGCTGCTTTTAGCTTCTTTCTTAAAAAAAAAATGTAGAAATAATTTATGGGAAGTTGGAGAGATTCTGGTCCCTTATGTGATTATCTTTTTGAATGATTACACTGGCGGCGCTCAGAAATTGTTCCTCCCACTTTGGTTTCGTAGGTACTCCTTTTCACTGATCGTTTTCCTTTTCAGTTAATTTTGATTATGCATGTGTTCATACATTTTGTTTATGTTGTCGAGGGTGGAAACCAAGGATTTAAAGATCACATGGACTTGTCTGATTATATAGGGGTTGGTTTAAGACGGTGAGAGATTAGGTCCTGTTGGAAGCTAGAAAGTGGCTAATATAGGTTGTTCGGAGTTGTACTCTTGAGTCAGAGAAAAGGATGAACGGAAGCTGAAATAGAAGGGTTAAGGGTATATATATATATATATATATATATATATATATATATATATGCCAATGCTTGGAGTTTGGATAGGTCCACACGCACGTCCATCAAAATTGGCCTTGATGATTTGTACTAGTGTACTTAACTAATCTTTGCATTACAACTAATCCCATTAGGACTACGGTCTCTTTCATCATATCATCATATTCCCCATGAACAGGAAATAGACTTGTCAGTTTTCAAACCCTATTGGTTATTTTCAGCATAATCCATGTATTTTTTTTTTCTATAGTGAAATATACGTTAGATAAAAATTAATCTAATAATATCTCATACCCTACTTAATTATCTGATTAATATCTCCTTGGTACTTAACCTATTCATTTAGGTCGTGTTTGATTTAGATAAGAAAAATAAACTAGATGAAAATTGGAAATAATTTAAAAAATAGATAGAAATAGGAGATAATTTAAGAAAATGAGAAAGAGTAGAAATAAAATAATATGTGTTGATTTATTTAAGAGAAATAGGTGAGAAATAATATTTTTATGTTAAAGAAAATCAATTTTCTTTTCTAAAATATTGATTTCTTTTGCCTAAAAAATTGATTTTTTTAAAATATTTTTTTTACTGTTTTTGAAGACAAATTTTGCAAACTTAACTCCCTTCTAAATCGTTGGTATCAAACAATCGGCCCTCAATTTTGTTGGTGGTATACTATTTTCATCCACGAAAACAAACACAGCCTTAAAATATCATTAAAATAATAATTTAAACTTAGTTATACTTTTGATTCTTAAGAACATCTGGTAAAATTTAATTTGGATTTTTAATTACCTTTAAATGGATCTCATAATTACACATAAAATTTCAAGGAAATAACCTTGTACTTAAATCTCCTTCTAGTGAGTTATTTATCAGATTTTTAGAGATAAAAAGTGATCTATCACCAAAGATGACTCTTTAAGTGTTTTGCATGTTTTACATTTTTACTTAATTTTTTTTATCTTCCGATGAAATCTGAAAGAGTTAGTTTCCTACTTTTCCAATCGAAATACTTTAACATTCATGTGTTTGGGCTCACACACATAGCATAAGTTATATAATACTTTAAATAATAAAATGTTATAAAATTATAACAAATTAGGATTTAAAAAATATAAGTTAATATAAATGACTAAATAATTTTTTTTATAAGTATTCTTATTTTTCTTTAAAATATTATTTTATATTAAATTAAAATAATTAAAAATAAATAAATAAAAATTTAAAAAGACTAATTCAAATGAGTTCTCTGCTCCAGTTTAACAACAAATTTAGACCAATTTGATTATTTCTGAAATATTGATATTGGATCGAACACCAAACCAATTCCGAGTTGAATCAATTGAACTTAACAGTCTAATTTTCAAAACAATGCCAAAATTTATCCTGATCCACCCGAGCAACAAATTGTAGAAGAAAATATGATATGAAGTTTTATGAAGTTTTGATGATGCCAAAGATAAGCGCTTATCATGTTTGATCCAAGTTGAGAATCCAAAAATTCAAGATAATTGATGAACTTAGTTCCTAGAATCTAAGGAAGAGTTTCTTAATTGATGATGCACTGGTTTGACCAAATGATATTTTCTAAAAGTTTTTGAGATTTCATAAATATGATGCCCAAGTTTATCCTCTCAATACCAAATTGTCTTATAACTCTCAAAAAGAATTCCTTGGCCAAAACACTTGCAAATTCAATAAGGAATCTTGAGTGATCTACAATTATAATATCTTTCTCTTAAAGAGAGAATTTTTCTTCTTCTTATCCAAAGAGATTGATTAAGAGATCGAATGTCTCTTAACTTGTAAGGTTATCTGAATACAAGGGAATGATTGTCCTTGTGTGATTAAGAATTTTGTAAAAAGATTTTACAAGATAGTAGAAATCTCAAGCGAGTTACTTGGGGATTGGATGTAGGCACAGGATATAACCGAACCAGTGTAAAAACTGAGTTTGTATTATCTCTTCCCTTAAACTTCTTTTATTTTATTGCAATTTATATTTCGATTTAAAGAAATTTATTTTGAATTGTTCTTGAAATAATTCATAATTAGAGTTTCATTATTAAGAGAGTTAAATTTTAATTGGAAATAGTTTGATATCTTAATTCAACCCCCCTTCTTAAGATACTAAGGTCACTTGTCTATCACAAATGAACCATTAAAATGAATAATGTCCCAAACATGGATATATTACCTTGATTATTTGCATGTGTGAAATTTTATGAAAATTGAACATTGATTAGAGGGAGCATGATCAAATAATTTATATTTTAATATATTTAAAAATATTCATTACGTCAATTTTGATATATATGAATAAAATATCAAATAAATTTTAATTAAAATAAAGTTTGATAGATATAATCTATCTATATAAAATGAAATTTTAATTTAAAGATAGATTTTGAGATAAAATATAAGCAACAAAAAAGTATTTTTAAAATTAAATATATATAAATTATAACTACCTTCATCTTTGATGATATTAGTTAAAAAAAATATATCCTTAAATTAAATGTAATTATAGTTTCAACAACTTTTTTTTATATTAAGTTGCAATGATAAATACTTTAGAATTTTTTATGTGATTACAAAAATTAAATAACATTATTTAACTTTCTTAATTAATAAAAAGTTAATTAATTTTATATATATTTAAGTTTGGTGCGTGCGTCCAACATGGGTTAAATATTTTTTTCATTTTAAAAAAAAATTAAAAATATGTTTTTTTCTATCAAATTTTTATTATATTTTTTTATTCTTCTAAAATTAAAATGTGATTTTTTTACTTGAAATAATGTGTATAAATTTTTTATTGTAGTTATATCTATAACTTATGTAAAAAAAAAAATTACATTTACATAAATAATATACATAATTATAGATTTAGATACAATTAAATCTTTTTTCAGACTAAAAAAAGACATTCCAATTTTATAAGAATAAAAAATATACTAAAGGTTTTATAAGAAAAAGAAAACATATATTTTTTATTTCTAAGAAAAAATATATTTTAACCTAAAATCTTTTCTCTCAATTTCTACTGCATTCCAAAAGTGCATGCACGGTGTCACCCGAACCTCCCCCATGCGCAAAGCACCAACACGCTTTCTGTGTCATTTGATACGAACTTTCAGTGTGAAATTTATTGTAGGATCTAACTGGATTTGGGGACTTCGTCCTTTTATCCGGTCATTTTCAGGTGCAATGCTAAAACCAGTTTCTAGTGGCCAGCCAGCAACTCCATCGCGTTGCTTTGCTTGTCATGACAATAGAAACCTTTTCGCACAAAAACAAAACGAAGGTGACGCTCAAAACCGATCAGGAAAAGGAATTAAAAAATGACGGTTATCTGGTACGTACTCAGAGCAGCATGAAGAGAGAAGAATAACAAGGATATTTCTATCAACATGCTGAAGAAATCTATAGTCAGAGACAACAAAATCCATAATTAAGAAACCAGCTTTTTAACCGCTTGGTTTCGAGAGATGGAGACAACAACCACGACACGTTGTAACCTTGATGGGAATATACTCAAATTTTATCATACCCTATTAAGAGTATGAGAGTGATGATCAATATATAATATATCATATTAAGTTATTTAAAATTAAATTTCAATTACTTGTATATAAATAATTATTATTTATAAATAAAAAATATTATTTTATCATTTGAGAATCAAATAAGATAGTAATTTAAGAATTAGTTAAAATTATACTATTGAAATAAAATATATATAAGTTACTTAATTTTAAATTTTAATATATTATAGGAATCAATATAATAAAGGATAGATAATTCAAAATAGGTTATTAAATTAAATCCATTGGTAATATCTAAGACGTTGTATTTTTTCTATTAGAATAATTTCCTAATTAAGAATCTAAGATTGAATATAAGAGTTTGTATTTTTTAAAATTAGAATAACATAAAGTAGATATTAAGAACACAAAAATAATAATTTGAATAATGTTTGATACTAAAGATACAAGGACAGGATGAAAAATAAGAAAATTTTAATATATATTAGTAAATAATTATATTATTACATTTTTTAATATAAAAAGTAAACTCTATGGAAACTTTTTTAAAAAAAAATGGGGAAATGTGCCCTTCTCCATTCACTTGCAGAGAATTTTGCACCCTTGTCTACGGACTCTATAATACTGCCTGCGCTATATATTGCTTGCCTTGCCTTTTTGTTTTAGGTTTGCACGGATCGCTTTAATTGCGTTGTTTCCTATTCTCACGTTTGATCATCCAGACTATACTATTCTCGATCTTATTTGATTCTCCCTATGGATAAATCTCTCTTGTCTACACTTAGAAATAAAAAAGATATAAGAAAGAGAAAAATATACATGTAACAAATGATATGATGAGAAAAAAAAAAAAGATGCTACATGCAAGTGTACATATAGTACTCAATAGATAATTAATTATGTTATACGAGTATCTATATATATATAAATCAACATTGTCTATCATAAATTGTTCAAACGTACACTATCTATCATAATTTGTTGAGATTATTAGTTAGGCTTAATGTATTATCACATTATACGATCCAATTAACAAGTTTTTAGAAGAGAAACTGTAGGTATTACAAAAGGGACAAAGTAGATATGCAGCGTGAACAGAAACAGAATACAAAATAAAACAACTTCAAACTTCTTTTGGAAAAAGGTATCAGCGTACATCTTCACACTATAATTTGGAGTATAAAGTATGTGTTTATCAGGAAGGCCGGGGTTTGCTTAATCAAATAAAAAGACGTGAAAAGTATGTGATCAGATAAGTTAATAAAACATAATCTTGAGTCATATCTTAACGGTTCTTCTCTTCTCTCGCCTACAGCCAAACTGTGAGCACAGGTTTACACCCAGGGCAATATCAGTGTTGCCTCTTCAATTTCTGTCTATCTATCAGTTTATATCTCCGTCACTATATTAGAAACAGCTTTTAATAAAATCCCTGTGCATGCTTCTGATGCATATCATGACTGCTAAGTGATCGATTGACCCTTTCTGTGAAAATCTGCAACCTAGCTATTTCCTTTCACTGGCATTGTAGACATGCATTGACGACATGGTTTATTAGCTTATAGCACCTATCGTTCAGTTTTTCTTTTGCTGATTGGTGAAGAATTGAAGATACGATTTCACTTTCATTCTTAATTCTGAACTATAATTCCCTGATCACATTTTTTTCCAAAATATTAAATATTATATTATTTTTACTTACGGGAGACTTTAAACTCAAATTATTATAATTGAGTTAATAATGAAGGATTTGAATATTTTTCTTAATGTTATAGGCTTAAACTTTATTACCACCACGTAGTAAAAAAAACTTTATTGTTAGCATGATTAAAAAATGAAAAAGGATCGGTACCTTTTTTTTATAACTATGCCATTATTACTAAGAATTTATCAGTTTCATTCATAATTAATTTTTGCTGAAAAAATTTATTGATCGCTTTTAATAATTTTGGCTATTTTAGTATGAGAAGAAATCCATGATTTCATTCCTAAAGTATTGTTTTATTTCTTAAATAATGTTTAAAATAAAATTAAAATTATAGAAGTAATTCTTCAAATACTAGAATTTATCAGTCTTTCATATTTTGAAAAATCTATTATGAATTGGTCACTAAACATTGGTAAAAATAATACTATTTATAAACACTAACAAACTTACTGCATATAATAATATAAAACTGCATCATACTATATTAATGTATTGTCTATTTTTTTATTACTACTATTTTTTTTACAAGACTATATTTGGTTTTTAAATCAGCAATTCTTCCATTTAAACCATAAAAATTATACAAGCAGGAGAAATTAATCTTAATAGCAAAATAAAAATAAAATTGTTGACAGGCTTCATTGGTGATAGATGTGCGTGCAGCATGGATAGGGCAATAGAATATTTGCATCAATATGGAAAAACGGTAAGAAGATCGAGACGAGAAGGTAGAGTAAAACGTGACGATGGTCCCATAATGAAACGCTTTCTGTCTTCATTAATGATAAGTACTCATTTGTAAAACTTGATGTGAGAGCATTTTCATTTTATTTATAATTATATTAATATTTCTTAATTAATTTAATTTTGACTTTATTTGTACTAATTTAGCTTAGTACAATTTAAAATGATTTCTACTTTTATTAGATTATATGTTATCATTTTGAAAATAAAACCTAATGAAAATAAATATAACAAGAATAAATCTTGACTATTAAATACTTAATATAAAAATTGTATTAATAAAATTAATTTCCTATTTAAATTGTTTTAAAAAATTACACAGTGTGACGATTTTATTTGTATATTTCAATTCATATCAACAAAAATTTACGTACAATTTAACAAGTTATTCATGCATACTGAAAGACCAAATCAAATTTGTATGTGCGCAATAGTAGCCTCAGCTCAGTTTGAATTAAAATATATAAAAGGACTTAATACTTAATTTGATTCTTTAGTTTATTTTAAATGATCACTTAGGTTTTTTAGTATGTAATTTGGTCTTTTTGTTTTCTAACTCTACCTAACTGGATCCAATCCATCCAATTAATTGGATGCCCATGAGGTTTTGAATGCTAACGTTATTAATTATAAATATTATAAATATTGGCGGTTATAAATTACTACTATATTTATTATTATTTTAAAAATAAAAAATAAAATAAATATAATTAAAAAAAATTAAAGACATTCACCTTCCTCTTCTTTCTCTGGCAGCCTACACCTCCCCCTTTTCCAAGAGTTAGGCTGGCAAATAGACTTGGACATGGGTCACCTGCGAAACTCACAACCAGCATAATATTTAGGGTATTGCTTGGGGCACTTAGCAACGTTGGCGAAATGGCTAAAATGTCATTTACTTTTTCTTATAATAAGGCGGTAATGACTTATCTGTATGAGTCACTATTCATTTTTCTCTCTGCGTCGCTTCTTCTCCTTCATACGTGCTTTTTTTTTCTTTTCTCCGATGCCTTTTCTTCTTTCTCCTATTTTGGTGGTGGGCGTGGTTGCTGCTAGTGGGTTTTCTTCTTGTTGCTGCTGGTGAGTTTTTTTCTTCTTGATTGTCTTCGAGGTTAGTAAATCCTTCTACTTAGCTATTGTGTATTGTATTATGTTTTCCCATGCCCTTGCTTCTCTGCAACTTTGTGGTTGTTGGTTCTCCCATGCCCTTGCTTCTACGTTTTCTTTCTCCCCCGCCATGGTTTTTTTTAAAAAACCCATACAGATTGACAATCCGTACCCTTTTTAAAAAAAATGGAAAGCGTTTATATGAAAATTTGATTTTGTTGAAATGTAAATTTTTTCTATGATTTATTTGTTGTTTGTTATGGTTTAGTAATTTTTTTGAATTGTTAATTTATTATTTGCCTGTAGCATTTGTAGTAGTGAACATAGTTATTTAGTTTGAAATAGATAGGATGAAAAGCCGTGTAAGCGGAAAATCTAGAAAAACTACATACATTTGGTTAGTTAGTTCAAAATAATTTTAAAATAGATCCGACAAAAAATGTGACAATGTTTTGGCAATCCGTATGAACCACTGATCCGTATGGTATTTTTTTTTTAAAAAAAATTTAAATAGTGTTTTGGCCATATGGATCACTGATCCGTATGGTATTTTTTTAATTTTTTTTAAATAGTGTTATGTTTATTCAAAAAATTTGTAGTTATTTTTTTATTTTTTGTGATTTTGTTAAAAAATTTAGTGTAGTTACCGTATGGTTTTTTTTTGTAATTTTTTTAATTGAAAATAATATATTTAAAATATGTCAGAATGTCAGAGCTGCCATCACGGTTAAGCACCCTCAACGAGGGACTGGAAATGGTTCTTGCGACTTTGCCTAGTAAGAATATTTACCTTTCATATTGTTGTTTATCATGACGGCTAATTGAATACCAATTTTGTTATATCATGCTTGAATGTTAATCATGTCAGAATTAACAAATGAAGAGCATGGACAATGCTGCGAAATGGCCAAGATCATGCTGAAGGTCATGGTTTCACCATATACTATTTTAAACACCGTTAACGCCAAAGACCAGGTCATCTTTATTTTGATTTAATTAACATATCATTATTCTGTTATTTTGTGTAACTAACCAACCTTATTTTGGTGTATCAAATATAGATTTACAGTGAAGTTAGTATGTCATTTGCTGTGAGGTGGAAAGACGTACTTGACTACTTGTGGCATTTCATTGACAAGGATGAAAATTTCCATACTGTTGTTTACAACCAAGATTTGGACAAAGCAGCCATTGTAGCAGGGTGGATAACACTAAGAGATTTTTATCACCTAACCAGAGATCATCAAGTGCCGTTAACTCATTATGGTAAGAGTGTATTCTTTCTCACCATATTCAAGAGCAGTAGCCTACGAAAATCATTCCCAAGATGACACTCATTATACCATCAAGTGTCAAATTCCGTCACTTTCAAGGTGTATCTCACTCCGCACAAAGTTACCTGCAGCAGCCTGGTAAGCAACTTTCCAATTTAGTTGTCAGCAATTCTTTATCTTTCAATTTTTTAATTTCATAAATTGCTGACATAACATTATTCTTAATATCAGGACGTTCCAAGTACCATGTATTATTTTCTTAAAGACAAAGGCTGGACTCATTTGCATTTGGAGGACGTTGCAGAATGTCGGCTCGTGTTCAATCACTAGAGAAAGACACTTAAAATTGGAGTTGGATGAAAATATTTTTGTGAAACCCTGTCCTTGAAAGCTGGCATGAAAATTGTCTTTGAATTCATTGATCCGACCGTTAACCATGTGTTATTTTGGTCATGTTTATGAACATTATTATGACTTGGAACGTTATTCCTTTTAATTATTAGGAATTTCCTAACTATGGTTTTGCTACAAACAATTTGTCTAATATTATCCCTTTGTTAGTTACTAGTTTCTTATATAATAGTTGTTTTATCATGTGTTAAATGTTCTTATATATAATAGTTATTTTATCATGTCTAATATTATCCCTTTGTTAGTTACCAGTTAACTATAAACAATTTGTCTAATATTATCCCTTTGTTGAAGTAACATTGAGTGATAAACAATATCTTTTAGTAATTAATTTGGTCATGTTTTTGAATTAAATTATTTTTAGTTAATCACTAAATTAAAATTTATGCAATCTAATGTTAGTTTTGGTAATTTTAAAAAACTTTATACATATATAATTTTTTTAACAATCTAATTACTAAATACATTTGTTTATACCACTATAAAATAATATCACAAAATCAATATTTTTGTTTATACCACAATAATATCACAAAATTAATATTTTTATCATTGCTAAAATTATTAAAATTTTTACGGATTTTTGTTATTTCAAAAAAATTATTTTTAAAATATTCACAATTTTAAAATTTTTTTACGAACCTACGGATCAATAATCCATATGAACCATACGGATTGGCAATCCGTATGGCCATAACGGATTGTCAATCCGTATGATTCATTCGGATTGCCAATCCAAAAGTTCTTCAATTTTTTTTTCGCGTAACTCTTCTTCTCTGTCGACGAAAACTGACCAAAATTCACTGTATACTCCTGAACAACGCATGTACATCATCGGAGAACAAATACGATTTGAAACCAACCTTAACGAAAGCAACTTACACTAAGTGACGGAGATTTTACGAAAAAAATGGTGCTGCAGAAATGAAAAACTCCTCCTACTATTTATAACTGAAAATACCCATGAGGATATTTTTGGCATTTTAAAAAATTGTTGGGTGCCCCAAGCAATTCCCTAATATTTGGGTCTTATTTTTTTTAAGTCCATTTAAAATGTACTTTTTAATCCAACTCATTTAACCCGTGGGTTTTTTTTTTAATAAAACTATACAAAAAGAACCGTGGTGGTAGATGTGTGGTTTAGGAAAAAAATGATAATGTTTTTAGTAAAACTACTCTATGCTGCCCCCTAAATCCATAATACTCTATGTGCTTGTTGTTACTTTTAGTTGTTTTGTTACTCTGCGAAATGAACCTTATATTTATGCGCATTTAAATTTCACAATTGTTTTTAAAATGGTTTACAAATTGTTTTTTTAGAAATTTACAATTGACACTAATATAGACTTAACATTAATCAATGTCTTTTTTATTGACAATTCACAATTGTTTTTAAAATGACGGATGCTTCTAGGATCAATGATTATTCTCACAAACCAATATGAGACTTAATTTTTAACACGTGTTTGTCCTCACTCATATTTTTTGGAAAACTTCCTAGAAGGTCACTCATCTCATAATTACACAAAGTCTAGCACACTAAACTATGAAATTCTTAAGTGATGGACTACTGAAATCTAGATACATCTTGTTGGTATAAATAATATAAATTAATTCCTTTAAGTCATTCTCAACTGTATAGTCTTATACCTGGACAGTCTCTAAATCCTTCTCATTCCGATCATGCCCATCAACTTCCACCTGGTTCATCCTTGAATCACACCGTACTGGGAGAGAGAAGTTTGCTTTGATATCATTTGTAACATCCCTAATTGTCGACTTCTAGGCAGCTCAAACACTATGACACTTCACATGGTGCACTTTACTCAACTCCTCGTTGGTCAGAACTTTCCATTGGCTAGAACCCTTTGCAATAACCCTTTTTGAGACCTCGAAAATCTGCTCCAGCTGCTTCCAGGATTAATGGTTGTCCCTATAAACCCACACGAGACTTTTCAACGTACTTTGTCATCACTCTCATGTTTTTCGAAAAACTTCCCAAAAAGGCACTCATCCCATAATTGCTCAAAGCCAAACACACTTAACTATCGAGTTCTTAAGTGATGGACTATCAAAAAGTAGATGCATCTTGTTTGTATAATTAATACTAATTAATTCCTTTAAGACATTCTTAAATATATAGTCTCATACCTTACAATTTTTGAATCTCTTTCATTATGGTGTGCTTTGTCTATGGTGTTATAGTTTCGCACGTATGCATACGGAGGTTCGCATTGCGCCAAAGATTCAGATATGGAATAAAGCATCATCATCGAGATCCAAATTTGAACCCTCTAAATCAAAATTGCCATCGAGATCTAGATCTGGAATAAACCTTGTGTTTCAATTTAAAACAATTTTGTGATCTGTTTTCATGATCATTAGATTTCTTGAATCTGAATTTGTTTTTTGTTTTCTATGTCGATAGTTCTCTTATCAGATTTGAAACAACCTTACTAAAGGTTGGTTACAAACCGGCCATAGCAAGCTAATATGGTTAAAAGATGTCCATTCCTTTAAAGATTTTTTTTAAAATTGTTTATTTTATTTTCAAAATAATAATAAATACAGTGGTGTATGACTGTCACTATTCATAATTGATAACCGTCAACATTCATCACGTAATGGACATCCACTCAATTTGATGCAAAAGATCCAATTGGGTAGATTTAGAAAACAAAAGGACTCAATTGCATACTAAAAAAACTAAGGAATCTAATTTAGAACTTAAAATAAACTAAGGGATTAAATTGAGTATTAAGCCTATATAAAAATGTGTTAAGTCAAAAGATATTTATATCTTAAGATGAATCAAGACCTTTATTTATTTTAATTAGATGTAAACAAATACACAAGTTAAAAGTTGTATTTTATGCGCTATCAGAACACGTTTTACAAAGTTTGCGTCTACTGTCTCAGATGATAGCAAGATAGAATCATGATTTGATACAACATTAAAGATGACATTTAAGACTTCATTTAATACTATGTATCTGAGATCTATTTTACAGAGACATTCTCCTATGATCTGTCAAATTCTATGAAGAATAAATGAAGCTAAGTTTTGAAATTCCTCAATTCCCATCAAAAGAAGAGCTTTGTTGCATAGATCTGCTCTGAAACAAAAGCAAATGGTTTCTTGCAGTAGTGTTCAATACGCTGGCAACAGAGAGTGGTTTTCCAGCATGAAAAAGTACATGCATTTAATGCCCCAATGGGCACATTCTTCATACGCAAGCTTAAGAGAGAAAATATATCCATTTAGAGACAACTGATACTTGATTGGAGAAGGCCTATAAATACCAAAAGCTTTGAAGACATGAAATAGAACTAAAGTGCGCATAATTCAATTTCTTTTTTATAAAAAGCTCTTTGTGTAAATTCTTGTAAAGTTTAAAAAAGCTTTCAAAATACTTTATTCATCTTAAGAAAAAAGACTAAGTGTTGAATTTGTGTATCTGTCAATAAGACAAAAGAATGTTAGTCATTGTGCAATCAAACCAACAAATCTTCTGATTTGTGTAAGAGCCAATAGTGACTTGGAAGGATAGGAGAATACCGATTGTAACAAGCTTGAAATAAAGCTTAAGTTAAGGAGCTAGAAGTGATAGTGTAACTTGTTGAAGTTAATGGAACTTGATGGTTTGTCAAAGACTGAATGCAGTCTCGATGGTTGAGACAAACCAATATAAATTTCTTGTGTCTTATTTTTAATATTTTTCTCTTGTGCTATTTGAACTAATATGTGGTTTGAATTTGATCTTTATGTTTTGAAAAGCTCTATTTGTCTTACAAAGATTTGAAACTATTTGTAAAAGTTTAATATCTATTTTCTTAAATTTTACTTCATGAGACGATAACTTTATTGTTTAAAAAAGATTTTAAATTTAATAAAAATTATAATTCAATCCCTCTTTTGTGATATTTATCTTTACAAAATATAAGTTTCATTATACCGAATACCTATCTAGCCTTTTATAAGGCGGAAACAACTCTAATTAAAGACAACAAAGGTTAAATCCCATAATCACGCTTAGAAACAAATTACCTACAACTACATGATAATCTACCAAGAAAGCCCAAAAATATTTATATAACTAGATTTGAGATTAGAAAGGTAAGACGATTGTTCATTTCACATTTACTTCCCCATTTATTACTGAAAACTAAGATTTTACTTAAGCACTAGAATATTTTTTACAAATACCTTATTATTGGGATCATGTTCATAACGAGCATTGGAATTGAAAATGTCAGAGTGAAGGACATGACTGAGGAGAAAGAGTATTCGATCACTTTTAGGCATAAACATTTATTAATAACAAGTCTACACAATGTTAGTTAATATACATAATTTTTTTTAAGAGAGTTAATATAATTCTTTTAAGTCAACAACAATAATTTTTTGAACAAACTTCTTGAAAAATTATATCATAACATAATAACACTTGCAACTACTCAATGCATGCTAGCGTGCACAGGAGAGCACATTAATATCTGATTATTATGTAGCCAACAAAACTCATCTTCCAAAAAGAATTTTAGTAGCTTAGTACGTACGAGATAAAATAATGCTATCATTATTATCATAACCTTCAATTAACCTAAAGAATTTTGTTTACTTCTTGTATCTTAAACTATCTAATTAAGATCTCTTAATAGGGTTCTATCTCCAACTTAAGAATAAAGTCGCTATTGAAATTATTATTTGGTATATTTTAAAATAGGTTGATCCAAGATAATTAGTTGAATATCAAATAAAACTTTTTGGTATCTCATAGTTACAACAAAAAAGTATCCTCTCTATTCTTATTTATAAATCTAATTACCTAATTCTCTAGGTTTATTAAAAGTGATTAATTTAGTTGTTAATATTAAATTTTTTTTAATTATTTTTATCTTTTTCAAAAATTACTCATGTCATCAATACTTTTTTCTCCATTTTTTTTGTTATGAACTCTACCCTCTCTTCTAATTAATTATTTATTAGTACAAACAAGCATTGTTGATTCTAAAAGATTGATACGGTGGTGTAAGATTTCATTATGTTCACATGAGTATAAATGATCTATTTAGAAAAAATTTGTGTCCAATTCTCATTATGTATAAAATTTTCTTGGGTCAGCAGCTGCGAGTCCAATTAATCTTTGTTCCAATAAAAAACACCTGTGATTTTCGACTTAACACAAAAAAAACCATTTTTTAATTTGAATCTTATAAATATAAACAAAACAAATATCTATTTAAGGAATTAGTAAAAAACAAATGTGTTCAAATGAAAATTAATGCATTAAAACTATGCCGTACATATTAAAATTCATTAACAATAGTATTATTTTAAGGCTGAATGACCTTTTTGACTCTTTATTTTTTTCTTGTTCTTTTTTATCCTTTATTTTTTTTTTAAAATATTTTTAATTTGGATCTTATAAATAAAAACAAAAGAAATATGTATTTAAGAAATTAGTAATAAACAAATGTGTTCAATGAAAATTGATGTATTAAAATTATGCAGTACATATTAAAATTCATTAATAATAGTATTATTTTAAAACTAAATGATCTTTTTTTGACTCTATTTTTTTGTTGTCCTTTTTTATTTTTTAATTTAAAAAAAAATATTTTGATTATTTATCTATTTAAATTGTTGAAATAGGTCCTGGCATTAGTGTGTCGTGACTTTTGCTAGCCGACTTAGTGAAACATGATGAGCTGGTGCAACAATTCACAAGGTATGGATGTTGACGACGATGGCTTTTCAATTTCATGTTCTCAAGACCATCGGTATTAATTCTTTGAACCTGCAAATGCATGACGGTGTTTCAATCCCAGCTCTATCCCCTACCGTCTATGTCTGCAAGGCTCTCTCCCTTACCAAATGTCATTTAGCCTTATTTTAATTAAGGATCTTCTTAGGATACTAATTAATAAATTAAAAGATTTTTTTTTAAAAGATTACTAGTATGTGAGGAGGGACTGCTCAGGTACTTGAGAAGGTTAAATCAAATTTAAGAATCGATCTTTTATTTCCTTAAAATAGTTTATTAAAATTATTATTATTTTATTTAAAATTAATTTTTCAGATTTTTTGTAATACAAAACTATCGATTAAATTGTCGAAATTAATTTCATTTAATATTTTTTTTTCAATATATAATAATGTCGATCTATTCAATCTTTGTTGAAACATTGTTAATTTTAAGTAAATTTTTATTATTTTTAACTTTAAAAAACTCCTTTCAACACAAATATTGATATTGTTAACATTATTTTATAAGCTATATACGTATTTAGAAAAGAATTTTTTTTATATAATTAAATATGTAATAATTATCAACAAAAGAAAATTTGGATAAATAAGTGACTAAGTTCTATTTTTGATTTTTACATGATATTGGCACACTCAAAAGGAAGAAATGCAATATGTTTCCTCTATCCTTCAAATAGAGACACATACACATAAGAAATGAGAATAAATAAATAGGTATTGAAAAACTATTGACTAATATATCAAAGTGAAACAATAATCAAGTAAAATGAAGAAGTTGGTGAGAAAACAGAGAAATACGAGAAGCAATGATAAAAGAAGACAAAATTAGAATTTAATAGGAAAACAATAAAGAAAAGAAATAAAAGAAAAACTTTTGAGTTTCTTTAATTATTAATTATTAAATTTTTTTTCTAAACAAAACTATAATATTTGTGAAGAGTTGTTGTTCATTAATTGTTACTTACGATACCAATAAAAAGATTAATAACTATTTATAATATTTTAATTAAAATTTATTTTTAAATATAATTTTACAATAAATTTTTTTGAGGTATATTAATATTAAAAAAAATTTGGAATCTTTTATTTTTTTTTGAAAGTCTAAAACTCTTGTTTGGACTGCTTGGACCTTGGGCTGATCGTGTATGTGAGTGTGAATTTTTTCTCTATCTCAATATTTTTTTTTCTTTTTTACTTCGTTGGTTAGTGTTGTAAGCATTTGTCCTTAATTACAGATAAATACTAATTAGTGGTCGAAAAATATTAATTAAGAAAATTAAAATAAAAATATTTTTATTAAGAACAAGAATATTGTTATTTATAATTTTTTATGTTTTTTTGCTATTTAGATAATAAATATTTTTTATTTTAATTTTTTAATGAATATTTTAAAAATATTAGTTAACAACACTTTTGATTAAAAGATTTCACTTTTAATTACTTCTAACAAGCAGTACTCAAAAGACATGATAATTCGCCCTCATCTAACATAAATGACCACCACGAGCGCTAATGAGTTAGCAGTTAGCACAGAAACAGATAAAAACACCCGTGTAGATTACTCCTACTCCTCCTACATTGACGATCCAAACTCGAAGAGTGTCTGGGCCAGTAGTGTTTGTTTCACTTTCTCAGCTTAATGTGCACCTTTTCAACGCAGCCTAGCATTACTATCATTTGCTAGCTATGTAGGAGTACCTCTTCGAGATCCAAAAATGCCCAAGCAAACCCTGAGTCTAATAAAACATGCTAGTACCTCTGATTTTCCAGGCTAAGATAAAGCTTAGCATTCTGCCGCCACCACCCAACAAAGTCCTCTGTTTTGGTCGTCACTGCTTTGTGCAACGCGTGGTACTATCACTGTGGACTCTGCCTCCACACAAACAAACGCCTTTTAATTTTTCTGTCTTTAACAATCAATTACTAATTTCTTGTCCTATCTCATTGTATAATAGCCATTGATTATGTGTGATCCCATGAAGTGACATGTAACATACTAGTACTTCTACTACCTTCTACCCATTAGACTCTAGTTCATTAGTACTAGTAGTGGTAGAGTATTTGATTTTCTTTTCCTCAAAAGGTTACTTTTCCCAAACAATTAAACATTTATTAAGATGCATGTGTGGTTCGTTGTCTCAACGTAAGTGGAGTAGCTCTGCTAGCTGCTACATACATGATTGAAATTCTAATGTAGCAACTGTGCCCACCTGGGATTGAGTTGAATCCGAATGTTGAGGGCTTACGTTAATTGATCTAAAAATAGTGAGAAATAGCAATAAGTAAAAGAATCGTAAATATTATACCCTTATATATACTTAATATTTTAAGAGAAAACATATATATAATGTTATGCAATATCAAGTGACATTGGTTTTGATCTTGAAGGTTGGATAGAAAATTAAAATCTTTAGAAGAGACTAGTATCCCCATGTACATCAAGTGTTAATGATGGACTGCTTTTGGGTATCCGTACGCGGAGCTTCTGCTAGTTTTCCAGCTCACACTCGTGAGTTCCAAAAATATTCTGCCATACACGTACGCTATGGAGATGTACCTAGAACGAAAATATGTGCCACATGAGCTAAATAGAATATGAAGATGCAACGTATGAGGGAAAAAATTGATTATTATAAGGAATAAAGACTATACATCTGAGATTCTGAATCATAGAATTATTAATAAAAGCATGCTTGTTTTACACACATCTTATAATTCAATGTATGTTTAACCAATCGTCTTCTCATATTGGATTGGTGTTCAATGTAACTAACAAGTGTTTTAAATAAACCCTAATAGTTAAGATTAAAACATAAATTTACATACCACAAATCTAAGACATATAAAGTGAAAAAGTTCTTAGTTATTGTGAAAAATGAAAATATAAATTTTAACTGTATAATTTTGTACACGGATGATTAGATGCCCAGAAGGAAATTTTTGTCCCCATGCATATATAATGATCTTATCTTACACAAATGGATTAGAAGGAGATTTTTGTTGCCATAATAATCTTACGTAACACAAATAGGATTATTTTCACTAGGTAATGTCTGTGATCTATGTATATAAAAAGAGGGTGCAAATTAAAGATGAGATGTTAAATGAACTTGCTTTGCTGTTCTTTTTT
The DNA here is from genome assembly GCF_004193775.1 of Glycine soja. Lineage (NCBI taxonomy): Eukaryota > Viridiplantae > Streptophyta > Magnoliopsida > Fabales > Fabaceae > Glycine > Glycine soja. Next base: position 23,449,204 of record NC_041019.1, read on the forward strand.
CCGTAATTATGCTAAGTGATGATACCTATTTGAAAGATATATGTATCCATTGATCAAAAGATAGGGTTCCTTATTTATTTTCCAGTCTTTTAAATCTGTTAAGTCCCTTCTTATTATTGTTAAAATTATATTAGTGTATAAATATATATTATATAATGTAAAATATAAAAGAAAAGTGTGTGTAAAAGCTTATAGTCGTGCTAGCATTTCTTAATATACAATGTCACGACCAAATTTGTAACGAGTCACCAATTAAAAAGTGAATCACTAACAATTTTATTTAACTTCAGAAAATAGAAATATATAATATTAACCTATAAAGCATAACTGATTTGAGAGATTTGATTGTGTGGAAGGAAGAACAAGAACATAATCTAATTGCGTGCAGTCTGAAAGAAAGAACTAGCCGGTTGGAGTAACATCGTTCAGTTCATAGGTTTGTGATTTGAGACTTTGAACACAAAACAGATGTTAACTTCGTGTTCCACCCATCTACAAATGGCAGAGGTAAAGTGATGGAAAACGGCATGTTTTGCGGTTCTTAATAATGTGATGCGACACATACACCTATTCGAAGAACGAAAAAAGAGAGCAGTAAAGTACACTCAGATTAATTGATTTTTTAACCAACAAATTAATATCTTAAAATTAAGATTGAATCAATGATGTATTGTTTAAGTTTGATTTTAGGAGAAAATAATTTTTAATTAGATTTTATTTATTTTTGTAATTAAATTCTACGATAAATTATAGGATTAAGATAAAAAAATTAATTGATTTTATTTTATTTTAAAATATTTGAAATTTTTAAGAAAGTGCCTCGTGTGTTTATTAAAATTACGATAGCATATAATAATAAAATGTCATTGACAATAAAAAATAAAAATACGAAGAGCTAGAGTTCTAAATAATTTTAGAATATAGTAGTAATATTCAACAAATGTTGGTGTAATTTTTTTTTATATCCAATTAATTAAAGGTCAGTTTAAATATAAATTTTGAAGTAATTATTATATTCCTTAAAAAGCAATTATTACAAAAACTATCAATTTAACCATATATAATAACATAATTATATAAAAGTATAAAAAAATTAAACTTTTAATACATAATTATATTAATTTTTTTTATTAATTTGCAAAGCGAAATAAATTTCAAAAGTTGATTGTATGCAAGTAAGAGTAAAAGTAAAACGTTGGTCTTCCTTCTGCGTAACAGATGCATTTGTGTAAACGTTGGCCAGCTCCAAAATTACATTTGTGGAAGAAACCCATGCCTTACTTCTGCGTTAGAGATGCATAGGATGATAGGAATGTGCATTGCAACAATTTTGACGGGTCCCAAACAAGCACTAAATTTTAAATTAAAAAGCCGTCCCTATATTATAAAAATTGTATATTTGTTTCCCATCTTCTATAGATATGGAAAATTTTCGTTTCTAAATTTCATCGTGAATTTTTTTTCCTACTGGTGCATTGATATTAAAGTTTTTTTTTTAACATACTATTAACTTAATGAAAAATCGAGACCAAGATAGAACTTAAAAAAATTCAAGAAATAGTTGATGAATCTATAACAATTTTCATATATTCTTTTTAGAATAATTACCTATGCTTGGGAAAAGTGATATATGTAGATGTTTAATTAAGGACTAATTAAGTTGTTAGTCCTTTAATTTTTTATATTCTATTTTTTAGTCCTTCAAGTTTTTTTTTTGATAATTTTTAATCATTTATTTATTTTTCATTAATATCTTTAGTCCCTGTAAATATATTTATTCATTTTTAGTCCCTCTTTTATTTTTATTATTCATCTTAGTCTGTGTGTTATTCATTTTTAGTCCTTTATTTATTTTATATTTGGAGACTAATTTTGAAAAATAAAAATAAATGATATACTAAAAATAAGAAAAAAAATTAGAGAAACTAAAAGTGCTGAAAAAAAATTAAGGGAGGATTAAAAGTTATAAAAAAAATTAAAGGACTAAACTAAAAATTAAAAAATTTGAGAGATTAAAAACTTAATTAATCCTAAAAACTTCAGGACTGGAAACACGTCTGTACATTCAGAGAGTAACATTAGTGTCTAAAATTCTTTAATCTGGAAATTGTATACTAATTAAAATTTCACTTTGTCTAAATTTGATAAATGATAAGTTCGCAAACTTTCATCGGTCAAATTTTAGAAAATTCAAAATTAAAAAATACAAACAAAAAGAAAATAAAATTATTGATTAAGCATTAGGGAAGTAAATTTCTATTTTAACTGTACAATATTTAAATTTCTGTAATAATGGATCATTTGATTCTTTTATTTTTTTTAATAATTAATTTTGTGTCAATTTATTTTATTTATTTTCAATTTTTGTCTTAAAAATAAATAAACAATTAATAAATTCATTCAGATCCAATAATTCTGAAATATGTTTTCATAGAGTAAAAGGGAATGGACAAAATTAAACAATAAAAACATGATTCTATTAACAAAATGTACAACAGAGTCACATTTATTGTGTAATTTTTTACACTCTCAAACAACAAAAACATCATATCATTATATATTTTGTCAATAAAATCATATTTCCATGAAAAGAACATTTTTGGAAAAAAAAGAATTTAAAGCACGCATGGATAGTGTTAATAGCAGATCTGGTAGTTGAATAGTAACTCAAAAAATAAATAAGAGGAAAAAGTAAATGGGCCAAGTATGACTAGTAAGGAAAAAAAAAACTCTACTGTACAAACAAAAGCAATACAAAATAGAAACGTTTAGGACCACGATCCACATCTCATTTATTTGCAAATAAATCCTTTATAAGAAATATATACACCGAGCACAAAAATTTTCTCCCAAAATTTTAAGGGACAATCAGGTAATTTCAAATACATAAAAAAGTAACAAAAAATTAAAATGTAATTAATTGATTGATTTGAATCACCATTAATTATTAATCTAATCTAAAATATTCTTATATATATAATAATATTTTAAAATTTTAGAAATAATAATACTTATAATTGGACAACATGAATGTTAGTGACACTCTTTTTAAAGACTTTATGATTTATTAAAATTTATTAAAAATTATTAATTTTAAAATTTTATGTTATTCTAATAAATGTTAATAAATGTTATGTTACCCTTTTCTCATTAAATAATTTGAATCAGTGAATAATTTATCATAAAAAATAATTTTCTTTTAAACATAATTTTTTATATATTTATATGTTAATTTTGATTTTGTCACTTAATTTTTTCTTAATTTATATTAGAGGTGTAAGTGATCCGGATTAAGTTAAGTTTTACCTATTTTTTCTTAATTGTGTTGTATTGGATTGGGTGTAGCTTTTTAATTTTGGTAACCCAATCCAATTGTGTTGTATTGGGTTGCTTATTGAATTAGGCCATTAAAAAACTATCACATCTTTAAGTTTTGGTAAAAAATTTAAAAAGATTCTCAAGCTAAAAAATAATACTAAAGATATTTTTTTTTTACATAATAGTAAGGATATTTTGAAAAATCAATATTTATAAAACGTTTGTATTATTCATATGATAAAAAAATCATAAATATATATTAACAGTATTATTTATAAAATAATGTATTACTTTAAAATAAACAAAAAAGATAAACTTCAAAATGATATATTACCTTAAGATAAACAAATCATGAGAATGAGCTGTGCTTAGTTTAAAGTTTTTATATTAGTAATATAATTGTAAATGAGTTGGATTGAGTTTAGGTTGGATCCAAAACTCCAAATCCTAACTCAAATCCAATTTTAGTTGGATGGAAAATGAAGATGATAACAATGGTGTTCAAGTAGGATTAAAGAAATGAAGGTTTAGAAAGATGAAGAAGGAAAATGAAGAAGAGGGTTGGAAGAATCACTCCTCCGAAATTGGTGTCACACACAAGGTGGTGTTCCTTGATAAACCAATTTCTTGAATCACTCAAGTAACTAAGAAGATTCACTCTCACACTTTAAAAGGTGATTAAAAACTCAAATTCAAGGTCTATTTTTTTTATTAGAAAATGTGCAGCCTATAAATAGGGATGATATCAAGTTGGTTACACAAGTGAAATGATCACCAATAATAACAATTGATGGTGCCATTAAACCTAATTAAAACTAGAATTGATAACAATAATTGATGGTGTCATTATACATAATTAAAATTATAATTAAGACACATAAACATATGAAAAATTGTGCAACTCCTTGGTCAGCCAAGAGGCAGCCACAATCCTAGAGTTTTCACCTTATTAAACCTTAATTTCTTTAAATTAAAACAAGCCCATAGGTGGTGCAAATCCCAAGAGAATTGACAGCCACTTTAACATAAGTTTGGACCTTTATTTAAACTAACAAAATGCTAATAAAACCACTCAACAAAAGTGGCACCCTCTACTCTTCTTGGAACATGGTGCAATTAACAATCCAAAGCTACTCCACTTGTAACTTGGGCCTAAATTCAAATAGCATGGTTAACACTTGTTGAAGAGCTTCCTTGACCTTCTTTGTTCTAGCCCTTGCCATAGGTCCTCCAAGTCCTTCTAAAGGTTCCTTGCCCTTATTCCTTGCCTTGTCCTCATCACTTAGGATACCTTGAGAGCGATCTCGTAGTATCTTAATACCTAACACAAAAGAAGCTTCCCTAAGATCTTTCATTTCGAAATTTTTCGTTAGAAATCTCTTAGTCTCCTGTAAGAAGCCTATATCTCTGCTAGCAAGCAATATATCATCGACATATAATTGTTGGACAAGTGGCCTCAGATATCTTAAGAAGGGGGGGTTGAATTAAGATATCACAAACTATTTCCCCAATTAAAAAATTCTATTTAACTTTTTATTAAAGTTATAAATTCCCTTAATAATGAATTTCTTAAATAATGATTCAAATAAAACAATCTGAATATGAATATAAAACAATAATAAATAAAGGAGTTTAAGGGAAGAGAAAGTGCAAACTCAGATTTATACTGGTTCGGCCACACCCTTGTGCCTACGTCCAGTCCCTAAGCAACCCGCTTGAGAGTTCCACTATCTTGTAAATTCCTTTTACAAGTTCTAAACACACAAGGACAACCCTTCCTTTGTGTTTAGAATTCTTTCACAACAAGAGACCCTTGGTCTCTTAATCCCTTTTCAGAATGAAGAAGAAGAGAAGAAGAAATCTCTCTTGAAAGAGATAGATTGAACAATTTGAGCACTCAAATAATTCCTTATTAAATCACAAATAATTTGGCCAAGGAATTTGTAAGAGGATAAAACGATTTTGCTTTATAAGAGGATAAGACCTTTTTGTTCTGAAAAACTCTTAGCAAATTCCTGTCTCAAGTCACATATATATAGGCCTTTGATAGCCATTCAAGAACCACACAAAAAGATGTGACTGTTGAGAATATTTTCTGAAAATCTGCTCTGGTAATCGATTACAGTATATATGTAATCGATTACAATCTTTAAAATTTGAATTAAAACGTTCAGAAACTGCTGGTAATCGATTACCATATATGTGTAATCGATTACATAGTGCAAATTTTGAATTCAAATTGTAATAGCTGTTGTAAATCAGTTTTGGCCACTGGTAATCGATTACATCCTCTAGTAATCGATTACCAGAGAGTAAATTTGTTGAAAAAGACTTTTTAACTTAAAAATTCTTGGCCAAACTTTTTGCTACTTCAATTGGAATTCCCTTCCTATTTAATATACCCTTTCTAAGACTCTATAGACTGTCTTGATCATCCATCTTGAATATCTTTAATTTCTTTGTCTTGAATAAAGCTTTGAGACGCATGTGATCTTTTGGCATCATCAAAACATCGGCTTGATCCTTTGTCTACAATAATACCAAGAATATGTATTTACTCCCACTAAACTTATGATATACACAATCATCAACTACATTTGCCTCGAAACCGTATGAGGTAATAACTTGATGGAACTTGTAATACCATTGACGGGAAGCCTGTTTGAGACCATAGATGGATTTATTTACTTTGCACACCATGGACTTTGAGTCACCTAACACAAAGTTTTCTGGTTGCACCATATAAATCATTTCTTCAATGTCACCATTTAGAAATGCAGTCTTGACATCCATATGATGTAGCTCTAAGTCAAAATGAGCTACCAGTGCCATTATAGTTCTAAAAGAATCATTTGAAGATACTGGAGAAAAAGTTTCTTTATAGTCAACGCCTTCCTTCTGAGTAAAGCCTTTAGCAACTAGACGAGCCTTATATCTCTCAATATTGCCCTTTGAATCCTTCTTGGTTTTAAATATCCATTTACAACCAATAGGTTTCAAACCTTCAGGCAATTCGACTAGATCCCAAACTTCATTGTCTTTCATAGACTTCATTTCATCCTTCATGGCGTTAATCCAATTTTGAGAGTTAGAATTGCACATAGCTTGACAGAAGTTGATTGGATCATCCTCTATTAAACCAACACCATCCTCATGTTCTTGGAGAAATATAATATAATCATTTGAGATTACACTTCTCCTCTCTCTAATGGATCTCCTTAATGGAACTTCTTGAGGTTGTTGAGGTTGCTCTAAAGGTATTTGAGGGAGAACCTCATTGTTGTCTTGTTTTGGAACAATGCCAATAGTTTGAACATTGTCTTCTATTACTGGAGTTGTGTCTTGAATAGTAATAGGTACGAGGACTTGAGTACCCTAGCTATAAATAACGTTATGTTAGTTTAGCTATAAATAGCATTAGGTCAGTTTTCGCACTGACGATGCCTTCTCTTTCTCTCAATTCTGTTTTCCCCTCTCCTCTTCCCAAAACCCTTTCTTTTTCCCGTAGACCACCAAACCTATCTGAGAAAAATGACGATCTCGGACATATTAACTGTTGGATCATCGTGAAATTTGAGCACGAGGTTTGGAACTCATTTCCAAACATTAATACCGTTGGAAATTGCGAAATAATGTCCGAGCTGAGAGAAATACACTTCGCAACGTAGCCTTTTCTTTTCCTGTAGAAACCCAGAACTGTCTCGGTAAAACTACGATCGTGGACTCGTTTACCGTTGGATTGTCGTGAAATTTTGATATGTTGTTTTAAATTTAATTCCGCACACCTAAACCGTTGGAATTTTCAAAAAAATATCAGTGTATGGAGAAATATGCATCACACGAAGACAATATAAAATGGAGGCTTCAATCCCTTGTCGTTCTCTTTGATGTTTGGGAACTCTATCAGAGCAATAAGTGGAAAAGCTTGAGGAATCACAGGAAATTGCTAGAGATTCCGCTATGGATTGATTGATATGGATTGATTGACTTGGTGATATTGTGTTTTGATCCTTGAGTACGTGAATATTGTGAAAATGAATGATATGTGTTGTGTTGTGATGTGATGTTGGGCGAAAAAATGGTGAAATGACGTGAGCTATGTTTAAGTAAGTTTTATTTTGTTTATATGATATTTATACCTAAATGTTATCTTGTTTCTCTCCATTAGTTAGGAATGTGATAACTCACTCATTGTGTGTTATTTGTGTTTGAATCCTGTGATGATCTTGAACTTTATGTTCGGGGGAGAATATGACTAGGTGAATTGCTTTAAAGAACCTTGTGCTGAAGGATGTCGGGACACAATGCTTTGATAGGATGTGACATTGGGGTATATGTTTCTATATTAATTGTATGAAGTCTTAGACGGTCTTGTTTGAGCCGAGAGGACTTTATTATCTTTTTTGAACAAGTTTTATTGTGATGTTAGAAAAGTAAATGTGAGCTTTTTACCCTGTTGAAAGGATTTTTTTTAAATGTGTTTTAAAAACTTTTAATTAATTATGATTTTCTTTTCCTTTTATTAGTACATATATGTATGGGGTAGAGGGTGTAATAAGACACAATTTTGTGTTAGCGTGAGTCATTAGAATTACCAAACAATAAGAACATTAATGTAAATAGTTGTCATATCCCTTAGGTCAAAGGTCAAATTTTTTGATATTTCGCGATGAGTATCGTGTATAAGCTAGGAAAGCTCCTAAACTCTCTCCCTATCATATCTATTTATACTTTCTAAATGACTCAAAGGAATAATAAGGTGAATAAAATACCTTCTGTTTTGATATGGTATCAAGAGCATAATCTTAGGACCTAAAGATGGTTGTTTCCTCAATGATTGGTGATTCCACGAAGTAGCCATCAAACGTTTCTGCCGTTGATTCCATTTTGGAAAATCTTATGGCCAAAATGACAAAGGTTTTGTCAAAAGCCTAGTCAACATCACAATTGTCGATCTCTGGTTCCATGACGGTATCGATCAGCATCAAGTTGGATGGTTCCAACTGTGCCCTATGGTCCTAGGTGTCTAAGATGTATACATCTCATGTAAAGAAAATCTAGGATATATTGAAAGATCATTCCCTCTGCCATCGGAAACTGATTCAACATTCCGTAAATGGCAAACTGAGAACACCATAGTGAAAGGATGGTTGATCAACTCAATGGATCCCTCACTCGTAGGGAATTTCATCCGCTTCCTAACAGCCAAAGGGGTTTGGGACTCCATTGCTACGACATATTTTGATGGATCTGATACTTCGCAGGTTTAATTTAAAAATAAATATTTAGTAAACATACATAATTTAAATTATAAAAAAAAACAACTTCATTTGTCACAAAAAAGCCAAACCTCATTTTTTTATAAAATTTCAAAAACATACACTACTTAATTCATAAAAATAAAATAACAACTTCATTCATTAAAAAAAAAAAACAAACCAATATTTTTTTTTAAAAATACCAAACTTCTGGAAGAAGTAGTTCTTCCAGAAAGTTTCCGAAAAAAGTGGCTCTTTCGTAAAGTTTTTCCGGAATACCCAAAGGTCATCCAGAAGAACCCTTCTTCCAGAAATTTTCTGGAAGAACTACTTCTTCTGGAAAATTTCCGGAAGAAGTGTTTCGGAAAATTTCCGGAAGAAGGGTTCTTCCGGATGACCCTTGGTTACTTCCGGAAATTTTTCGAAACAACTTCTTCCGAAAGTTTTGGAAAAAGCCTTCAAGGTTCTTCCGGAAACGGCCACTGTAACCAGTCCGCTTTCCCCATTTTTTCCGACGTCTTCTACCCAAAGGTTCCACTATCCTAGCCTAAATGCTACAACAATACTGCATAATAAAAGCAATGGGGAGTTAGGGACACCTGCCTCGAAGGAAAAACGCGTCTGATCGAAGGTGAAGAAGCAGTCAGGCTCGCGGGGCTCACGGAGAAGAAGAAGCACGAGGAAGAAGAAAAGAAGCGGCACAAAGAAGAAGAAAGTGGTTCTTCCGGAGGAGGAGCCAGCTTTTTTAAATTTTTACATGAAGGGCAAAATGGCCCATTCACTAAATTGTTGGGTGCACCAACAATATTGCTGGGTGCACCTAGCATGTCCCTTTGGATTGCCTTTCTTCTACATTAGGGTAGTATCTATTGGGTGGCTTTCCTCGGTTGTTCTTGACAGGCAATACATATCTTACAGGAGAATTAGTAGATGAGGAGATAGTAGGAGACCTTACCTCAAGATTTTTCTCAGTGAGAGGATCGGGTACTATGGAGAAAGGGGGATCTTGACTTGATCAATATAATCTTCATTGACGGAAATTTTTTCACTAGCAATTCCTTCATTAGTAGAAGGATCCTCTTCACTCTTAACTTCAATTATATTTAAATGTTGCATTTCTATAGGTTCATCATAGATTACTCCTTCTACTTCAGACTCATGCTCTCCAATTTGTTTCATTTCAACAATTGATGATGGAGCCGCCAAGTACCAATTTAGCTCTTTTTTCATGGACTCCCCCTGAAGAGCTGAATTGGATAACATAGGAGAAAAGAAAGGTTCAGATTCTAGGAAAGTTACATCCATGGTAATATAAGTTTTGTTGGTGGTAGGGTCCAAACATTTGTAGCCCTTTTTTGTGTAGTCCATAGCCTAAAAACAAGCACCTAATAACATATGCATTAAGTTTAGTGCATTGGTTTTTGTGAAGATGAACAAAAACCACACACCCAAAAATCCTTGGTTGAAGCATCAACACAGTAGGTAAGTACATGAGAGGTGTTTTAAAATTCAAGACCTTGGAGGGCATGCGGTTGAGGAGGTATACAGCTGCAGTTACAGCATCATCCCAATGACGAGTTGGTACATGGGTGCCAAGAAGAAGAGCATGTGTTGTCTTCACAATATAACGATTTTTTCGTTCAGCGACACCATTATGTTGTGGAGTTTCTAAGCATGAGGTCTCATGAAGGAGACCATGTTGTTAGAAATATGCTTTGAAATGATGGTTAACAAACTCACCTCCATTAACTGACCGAAGAACTTGAATCTTGGCTGAAAACTAGTTTTGAATCATGATATGAAAATTTTGAAATATTTGAAACACCTTATCTTTAGTCTTCATTAAGTAAAGCCATGTCATTCATGTGCAATCATCGACAGATATTACGAACCAACGATGACCAGATACGGTAGTCCTAGAGGAAGGTCCCCACACATCAGAATGCATTAAAGCAAAAGGAACACTACTTTTATTCAAACTCATGTGATAGGAGGTTCTATGGCTTTTAGCCAAAATACAAGTCTCACATGTAAACTGAACATTTTGAAAATGTAAAAATAAACCTGGAAATAAGTGTCTTAAATAAATGAATGATGGATGTCCCAAACGACGATGCCACAACCATATTTCTTGTTCTTCGCTACTGGACTGATGGTGCACGTGATGTGTTTTTCCCTTGCTAAAATCATCTAGGTAGTATAGCCCCCTCTCTTAGTACCACGCTGAATAATCTTCTTGCTAAGAACATCCTGAAGAAGGCGAAAAGTATAATACATCAATACCACACAATTGAGCTCTTCAGTTATTTGACTCACAAACATAAATTTATTAGATAATGTAGGAACAAGGAGAGTGTCAGATAAAGAGACTGGGGATGATAATGCCACAGTTCCAGGGCCTGTGACTGGGTATGCAACTCCATTTTCATTTTCAATGTAAGTCCTATGTGGCAGAGTTGAATGGGAGAAGTCTATGGGATCAAAGTTCATATGGTTTGTTGCCCTAGAGTCAATAATCCATGCACTTGCATCTTAAGAGTTAGAACTACAGAAAATTTACCACAGTTACCTGGTTTCATTAAGGTAGAGGAACTAGTCATAGGACAAAGTGAGAGTTGAGACTCGACAGTGACTGCAACAACTTTACTAGTGCCTTCCTCAAGTGTCGGGGTGTTTTTCTTCTTCTTAGCTTGCAACTCATGCCACCACTCTGGATATCCATGTAGCTTGAAACAGGTATCATGAGTATGTATGACATTTCCACAATGTGTGCACTTTCCTCCATCAGATGGACCCTTTAACTTCAAGACTGAGTTGTGTTTCTTAGCCACCCATATTGGCAATTGGTCAAATTTTGAGCCTTTAGTGGCCATAACAGCACCACTTGTTGTATTCTCTGCCCCAGATGTCATTACAGTTTGACAAGTGTCCTCCCTTCGAACATGTGCATAAGCATGCTCAATTGTGGGGAATGGCTTTAGTTGGAGTATGTCACTCCAAAGGTTATCGAGTCAATCATCCAATCCATCAAGAAAGATATAAACTCTTTCCTCCTATAGTAGAGAATTGTATTTATGTATGTCTCTTGGGCACTCCATGGGATTAAGGCATCGGAAGTCTATCTCACGCCATAGCCATTGTAGATCATTGTAATATTTTTTAATCAATCCTTCTTTTTTTTCCGCATCTGGTTTACCTTACGTCGAAGGTCATAAATAATATTTTTTTATAAATGATATAAATTAAGTTGTGTATGTTTTGAAATTTTTTTCTCCCATTTTTGTTTTATTTTTATATATAATTTTAGTTGTGTATGTTTACTAATTATTTATTTTTAAATTAATGTGTTTTTTTGTTTATAAATAAAGTTATTTTTTTATAGATTAAGTTGTTGATGCTTACTAATTAATTATTTTTACATTAGTTGTGTTGTTTTTATAAATGAAGTTGTTTTTTTTGTTATAAATTAAGTTGTGGATGTTTACTAATTAATTATTTTTACATTAGTTGTGTTTTTTTATAAATGAAGTTGTTTATTTTTTTATAAATTATGTTGTGTGTGTTTTGAAATAATTTTATTTAAATTAGTCTTATTTTTTATTAATAAACTTGTTTTATTTTTATAAAGAAAGTTGTGTATGTTTTGACAGAAAAAAATACGTGTTCCACATGATTTGCAGATCATGGTTAGAACACGAGGTTTAGGTCGTGCTATAGGTAGAGTTATAGGTAGAGATAGACAGGATGAGCATGATGCAATTGATGTTCCCGAGAGGCGTAGGCCTACTGCATCAACCCGTAGGCAACAGGTTCATCAGATGACTGAGGATGTTCCTCACATGACTGAGGATGTCCCTGATATGGCTGAGGATGCACCTGAGATGACTGCGGACGTATAGGGTGATGATGGTGCTGAGGGGTCACATGTTGATGATGCTGAGGGATTCTCAGGTGGGGCACATGACCATCAGTGCTGACATCATTTGCGGACCATGTTGCACACGCCATTTGGAGTGGACAAGTATTTTAATTTGTTAATTATTTCTCATTGTTGATTTGTTTGTCATTATTTTTTTTATAATTGTATAATTTGTACTTCAAATCAGGAACATCTTGAGTTGAAGTTGGTGTCGCATGGGAGGAAGGTGACATTAATTGGGAGGCCAGTGCCTGAGATTGAAGGACTAGTTGGTGCCACAGGATTAAGTCCATTGATTGAGTGTTCAGTTGTAACCAGCAATCCTGAACTTATATCCGCATTTGTGGAGAGGTGGCACAGCGAGACCAACACCTTCCACCTTCCAGTAGGAGAGTTGACGATCACACTGGATGATGTGTCGTCACTCCTCCATTTGCCTATAAGTGGTGCGTTCCCCAACTTTCATGCTCTTTCTGTGGACGAGGCGATATTTTTGTTGACCGAGTTGCTTGAGGTGTCTACTGAGGAGGCTAGAGCCAAGACAGCACGATCACGTGGGGCATATGTACAGCTAGGATGGGTTCGAGACATCTATGAGATGTGATGTGAGGCCCGACAATGGATTGTAGCAGCTAGTGCTTATCTGCTGCACTTGGTCGGTTGCACTCTTTTTGCTAACAAGAGTGCAACATATGTTCATGTGGTGCACCTAGAGGCTTTTCGCGACCTGGGTCAGAGTGGTGGTTATGCCTGGGGAGTTGCCGTGCTGGTTCATATGTATGACCAGTTAGATGAAGCTTTTAGGACCACTACATGATAGATTGCGGGGTACCTGACTTTATTACAGGTAAATTTTGTGTTTTTAAATATGTTACGTTGGATTATGATTTAGACATGTTTTTATGTTATAATAACCTCATTTTTTTTGTAGTGCTGAATCTATGAGCACTTTCCTAATGTGCATCAGTGCGTCACAGATGATGCATACCAGGAGACGTCCCCACGTGCTTCCCGGTGGCTGACGTTGAAGGCGCATATGAAGGGAATTACAGGAGCACCGTACCGGGCACGTTGTGATGCTTTGACAGTCACAAATGTGTGCTGGTTGCCTTACACTAAGCATCGAGGGGTTAAGGGGTTTGAGCTGATTTCATCATTACAGGGTCAGCTGAGATGGGGTCCTATGGTGGTCACAGCTCGACCAGAGAGGGTGCTACGACAGTTTGGTTACATTCAGAGCATCCCTCCGCCGCTTGTTAGTGCTTCATTGTCATATGATGATATAGATGACAGGTGGAAGCATTTCGCGGACCACGTACTAGTTGTGGGTGAGCTTTGTGTAGTGCCTGGGCAGGTATCTGCGGATTACATGAAGTGGTTTTTCCGGATATCTCACCCATTTATGATACCGACCCAGGCAGGTGACCAGCTCAGACATGCACCTGCCGCAGACCATGAGGAGTACATGCAGCCGGCCATCCCACAGGTTCCAGTGGCATTTGACCTCCCTCCATATGCAGTGGTAAGATTATTTGCGCGTTTAATGTTTGATGAGTTGTTATTTATTTTAAATTTTATAATAAATGTTTTTAATGACTGTCACAGGATGATTACGATGGCTATGAGGCGATCGCAGAAAGGTTGGAGCGTGTGCTCAACCTTAGGATGGTCACTGCAGGCACAGAGTTACAAGATATTATGCAGGATTGCCTCACGATCGCCAGAGGGGGTGCCAGTGCAGATGGAAGTGTCAGGGCTCGACAGAGACGACGCACAGAGCATTGATTTTTGTTTTTATGTTTTGTTTTGTAGTTGACATAATTTTTTGTATTTGTTACACTTTTTAGTTTAATATAGTTGACTTGTTTTGCACTGTATATTATCTTATGATATTAACTGACGTATCGATTCCGATTCCGATCCTGGTCCTTAAGCGAAGTTTTGGACTGTTTTGAATTTTTTATAAAAAAAAAGTGAAGCTAAAATCATGAGTTTCGTTCGTAAGAATGACATTAAAATTAATTTTTTTTAAAAAGAGGCAGAAAAAATAGAAATTGGACCCTTTTTTTATGTTTAAGTACCCATGTTTGAGGTTTTTTTTGGAGGGTGTGTGAGTGGGGTAAGACTTTGGAGGGGTGCTATTTCTTATGTTTGAACGTCAAAGAACCCAAAATAATTATTTCCGTTCCCTGGTTCCATCAAATAACACCTAGAAAAAGAGCCAGAAAATCGAAAAAAATAGGAATCAGACCCTTTTTACATGTTTAAGTACCTATGTTTGAGGTTTTTTTTGGAGGGTGTGTGAGTGGCGTAAGACTTTCGAGGGGCGCTATTTATCATGTTTGGACGTCAAAGAACCCAAAAAAATTATTTCCGTTCCCTGGTTCCATCAAATAATACCTAAAAAAAGCGACAGAAAATCCAAAAAAATTGAAATCAGACCCTTCTAAGTATGCGTAAGGTCTGAAGGTCAAACAATTAAAATAAATTATCTTTGGACCATTGAAATAACACATTGAAATTTATTATGGGATTTAAACACGCCATAAATAGAGAAAGGTTACATCAACGAAAAAGCAAAAAAATAAACATTGCATTCAATCGTTTAGCGATGTCGCAGTCACCTCGTCTTCGAATTCCACAACATATTTAGTAAAGATAGCTAAAATTTCTATTGGTCCATATTTTTTCCAGTAGTTAGATTGTACTAACACCTTCAGCAGTTCTTCGTTGGTCTTCAACTCATCAATTTTATATTTTATAAGCTTATCTGAATACTTAAAGCGACCTGGTTGGCGGAAAAACAATCGTCTTACCGTTTGTGATTCGCGAATTCCAAGAGGGGGAATCCCTTTAGGTGCAACTTGCTTTATTAAATCCTTTAGTTCATCAATGATACATGTTGAAGGAATTGGAAATCTCTTAGGATTTTTTCCTGTGAACGCGCATCCAACAAATTTGTTCTGCGGTGGTATGTTCCATTTCCCGTTGTAATACATGATCGCGTCATGAGTACGGGGCATAGTGCGTTGAAGTAAGTTTATTACTCCATCTGGTGTTCTTCCAACGGTGCATAATAACTCAATCAGACCAACACACGAAAATTGATCATTACACATTAACATTGTGTTGACATCGTCATCATTTATCAATTTCATACACTGAAAGCGAATTTGGTTACCTGTATGGGTGAATGGCTTCCGGTAGTGAATTTCATCCAAAAATTGTTTGTCGGATAGCTGAAAGGTATTGTGTATTCTGATTTTTAGGCTTGCAAAATCACAACTGTTTGGTACTCGAATGGGCACCGGAGTCGAAGTTTGAAAGTAAACCCTAGTATAATTGTGAATAATCGATCCATTTGGAAAAATGAAACCCAACCTTGACTTGACAATCGTCTGACTGCTAGTTTCTCCTAAAAATGCCATACTTTGTGTATCAATTGGGAGACTATGTGAAAGCAAGATAATGTGTGATTTATTAGCCGTGTCTCATATATATACATGGTTGTGACCGACAGATTGCTTCACTTTTTTACAAAAAATAGACACGCGTGAACATGTTTTGTGTTTATGTTTCCTTCAGAATGTGCAGTCAATGTGGTTTCGTGCTCAAACTTTAATACGCATGCATGTCATTATGTGTTGTCAATTATGACAATGATGTATCGTACACGTGTAATTGATTTTTTTTGGACCAACTATTTTTTTGCTTAACAAAACGAGTACTTAATAATATTTATTGGTTATTAATGGCTTAAAACAAATTATATCGCATAATGAATACAATTACACAAACAATGCATGTTTAGTCTTCATTTAGGTCGACATAGTGTCTTTTGAATGACATCAAGCTTGTGTATTGCTGCATTCTACTAATATATGGAGTTGTCCACTGCTTTGCCTGAGAATAACAATTGCTTGACCACAACAATGCTGGAGGCGGTAAGGGACAATGGTCTTTCAAATAAACCTGTTGTACATGAACAAAGATTATATCATGTGGTGACCGACTCAAATGAACCAGGGAAGTCATTGCATAATTGTTATACTAACTATATTCAATGTACCTGAACAAAATGATTTCCAAACACGTGACCGACACATATGATGCGGTGCCCAGAAGAATCAGGTGGTGGTTGAATTCTAAGAGGAAAAAATGTCATACTTTGTTGTCGGGACAACGATACAACGATTACGTTATACCGTGATGCAATCACATATCCCATCTCCGTTATATCCATCCACTTGTCCACACTAACCTAAATCAAGCAAACATACACATGTAAGTAATTTAAAGTTTTTTATTAAAAAAAAAAACCTCAAAACATACCTTGGAAAACCCATCAACAAGTAGGGACAACTTTAATTGTTCAAATCTCTCTGTGCCACCGAAGAGGTTCATGTACTCATGCGACCACCTGCCAAGTTCTTTAATCAATTCGTTATGCACTAACGACCACAAATCTTCCCCCGTACCTAATAAAGCGGCAAAGGACCGATATCCACAGTTACCATCTGCTTTCACATCCACAACGTCACGAATGAAACCTTGAATGAATGGCGCAAATTGATCCAACATCGGGATGATCGTTGTTGGCTGAGGCGGTTCAGAACATGATGCACTACGTTTGACTGAAGAGTTGCTGCTTTGAACAGAATGAAAAGCATCAACATACTCCCAGTAAGACGGATCAAGCTTTGTGGATCTTTGACTTCTTTTCATCGGTTTCTTCGGTGCACCTTTAGTGTTGACCTTTGACGGAGGAGGGCACATAGAGTTCATATCAGGGTATGCAATTTCTCGAAGTTTACTCTTCAGAGTTACTTTGCCAGACACATCAAGTTCCTCAAACCTTTTAGATATGGTCTCAATCTCTTCCTTGATGTTGACTTCCGCCTCACATAACCCTTGGTGTGAAAAGCAAAGTCTCCTCTAGAAAATATGGACTGACTCCAATGGGATGCTGCCAGCAGTATACCTAGAAAGCTCACATGCACAAGGAAGACCATGCGTGCTTCTCATCACACAACCACAAGAAGAGGGATTGTTGCCGAGATAACGTAGATGGTCAACCTCAGAAGCAATCTCATTTAAAGCGCCCTTGAAACCATCCCAAGAAGCCTCTTGTATAGGGTTTTTTTAAATACATGTCCAACCACATGCGTACTGGTTTGAAAGAATGCCTTAATTTCAACATGTTACAGCGTGATCATGTTGTTCATGGCATCTCAAACACTACACAGGTCTCCAAGGCTATTTTGTAGTACTCTTTTTAGAGCCCAATGAGCTGATTCAACCCTACATTTAAAATACACAACAAACATGAAAAATATACAACAATTAAATACCATTTATTAATAATCCTTACTAACAAATAAAATCAATTCGTAATACCTGTTTGTTGTTGTGTTGCTTAGGTGCATGACCTTATTCGTCCATGTTGTAATAAATTTTTCCTTGTGGGGGATAATCCATGTGTCGTTAAAATAGTCAACGAACTTCGGCCAAGGCGAACAAGCAATTTGAAACTTCTAAAGTGACTCAGGGAATTGGTGTTCGGACGGACAATCAACCAAAGTATCCCAGTTATCCATTACATAGTCCCAGGCATTTTTTTGACCGATTAAAGATTTGCACTTCGCCTTCACATTCTTATCGATATGAAACCTGCACAACAAATTTGTACACTCCAGGAACACAGTTTTCACTGCATTCATCAGTGTTAGGTCTCTGTCAATGACAATAACAACAAGGAGGTGATCGTTTCTTAAAAATAGACCTCAAAATCGTTCCAAAGCCCATACAATATTATTAACACGCTCAGCCTCCAGATATGCAAACCCAGCAGAGAATGTCATCGCCGTTGGTGTCACCCCAACAAAGTCAAGTAGTGGGAGTCTGTACCTGTTTGTTTTGCAGGTACTGTCTATAAAAAATACCAGATGACATGCATTGCATAACTTTACAGCATCTGGGTGACACCAAAACAGATCACGCACCACAACTTCATCTTTCAATCTATGCCAATGAATGTATTGATCACGTTCAAGAAGCTTCATCAGATGTTGTATTTCGGTATCAGCTCCTCTTATTGAAGAACGATATGCACTTCTTGCATTGTAAATTTGCTTTATCGTGGTGCAACTGTTGGCATTATGTTCCTTCAACGTTAGCAAGATGTTTTTTGGTTTCACCATCGACTTTGTCATATCAGCAATAATTTTCTTTTCATCCTTAGTCAATCGCCCAACGTATGGATGTCCAACTAAGGACTTGGCCAATTCATGATTGTGGATCCCACAGATCAACTTCACTATCCAACCTTCCCCTCCATGCACTGGTTTCCCACGAAGCCTGAAGGGACAACCACATTTCCTATTCCTAGTGTCTTTTCTAACGAATTCTTTATTCCTACACTTGTACATACCACTCCTTTCACACCTAATTATGACAAATGAACTTCTTCCTCTGCTACCGGTATCTATGTCAGACCTCATAATCACTGCAACAAATCCATTTTCATGGGCAACTGTTCGAGCCCACTGCAAAACATCATCTCGAGTACCAAATACCTATAACGCAACCCCAACATATTAATTTTTATACAAAACATCAATTCAACCAAATGACTCAAACTAATCAACATGATTACCTGAGATGTATTAAAAGCATTTGAACAATCAACATGTGGTTCATTCACGCCACATTCTTCTTCATTATCATAATCATAATCCATATGAACTTCTTGTGACATCGTATAGTCATACGTCCATTGATCTTCGTCCATCTTAAGGACATATGCATCATACACAAGTACATTCAAATTATCATATAACCACATCCAAAAATTGACTACATATTAACTAACAAACATATTAACAACTAATACAAATACATTCAAAATTTATAACTACATTATCTACTTAAACTAAACTTAACACTATAATAAACAACTAATAAAACATTTTTCTACTACTACAAAATACAATTATTTTACCTAAATCATTTAATATTATACTAAAATCATTATACCTAATTAAACCAATTATCCACAATTTAAAATACATATATTATAAATTATAATATTCATATATATATATATATATATATATATATATATATATATATATATTTTAAAACAGAATTCAATTTTTTTTTTAAAAACTAACATTCCGGAAGAAGTGGTTCCGGAACCACTTCTTCCGGAGTTTCACATATTAACTTCCGGAAGAAGTTCTTCCGGAAGAACAACACTGAAATTCCGGAAGAAGTTGTTCCAGAAATCTCTTCCGGAACCACTTCTTCCGGAAGTTGCCAGATCAACTTTCGGAAGAAGTACTTCCGGAAATTCATAGTTCTGCTTCCGGAATAACTTCTTCCGGAAACAACTTCCGGAATAAGTTGTTCCGGAATTTCACAACTGTTCTTTCGGAACAACTTCCTCCGGTAGTTCGAAGTTCTTCTGAAAAAAGTTTTTACCATTTTACTGTTCATCTTCTCTGAAAACCTACCCAAAAAACGCAAAAAAAAAACTGATAAATACGTACCTCTGACGAAATAGGAACAACAACGACTAACACACAAATGGGACCACCAATATTTAAGCTTCACAGAACAACTACTTCAAACACAAACGGGACCACCAAAACTTCAAAAGCTTTTTACAGAAAAGGATAGGAATACCAAGAACACCAGGATGAAGCCGAAACCAACAAGGTGTAAAACGGAAAAGCAGCGCAGTAAATTTAAAGAAAACAACACAGGGACAAAATTGTCATTAAATATGCATTAAATATTATTTTATTTTTAGTTATCATTATAAAATGAAATTTATTTTTACTTCACGTTGTTATAAAATTAAAATTATTTTTTTATTATATATTAAGTTTTGTAATACAAATTAAATGTTATCATAATAAATATTTTATATTTTTTATAAAATATAAGAATTAATTAATTTTTATGATTCAAATTATACTAAATTGTCACACAATTTATTATTTAAATTTACATGTACGTAAAAAAGGAATTACAAATATTAGTTATAATTATGTTTACTAATAATTTATGTATAATAATATTATTTATTTTATAACGTAATTTATATATTAGAAATGAAATTATTAGAAAAATATTGCATTTTAAAAAAATCATTTACAAAATCACTTCCGGAAGAACCTTCTTCCGGAAGAAGAAGGTGGTCTTCCGGAAGAACCTACTTCCAGAAAAAATTCCGGAACACGTCTTCCGGGAGTTCTTTCGGAAGCCCACCTTCTTCTTCCGAAAGAACCTTCTTCCGAAAGTTTTCCGGAAAGACATCTTCCGGAATTTTTTCTGGAAGTAGGTTTTTCCGGAATAAGGGATCGCAGAAGGGCAATTTTGTCCATTCACTGTTTGCTGGGTGCCCCAGCAATATTGCTGGGTGCACGTAGCATGTCCCCGATCCAAATACCCCATTTCAAATTATGTGTCTACTCAACATTTATCAAAGCCTATTCAAGCCTTCACAAAGACATTATTCTCCTGTCATATTCCAAAGAATGTGGAAGAAGCCTTAGTTGATCCTAAGTGGGCACAAGCCATACAAGAGGAAATGGAAGCTTTATAAAAGAATAATACATGGAGGTTGATACCACTTCCTAAGGGAAAGAAGACAATGGGGTGCAAATGGGTGTTCTCAATCAAATACAAAACCGACGGATCCATTGATCAACACAAGGTAAGGCTAGTGGCGAAAGGGTTCACACAGACTTATGGTATAGATTATACAAAAACTTTTTCACCTATGACCAAAGTAAATACTGTTAGAGTCTTATTATCTCTTGCAAAAAATTTAGATTGGCCACTACTCCAACTCAACATGAAGAATGCTTTTCTCCATGGAGATGTTGAAGAAGATGTTTATATGGATATCCCACTGGGCTATATGCCCTCTTCCAGAACCAAGGTGGTATGCAAGTTAGAGTGAGTACTATATGGATTGAAACAATCACCTTGAGTATGGTTTGGAAGATTTAGCTCAGCTATAAGAAGGTATGGTTTTGACCAAAGTAATTCAGATCACACCCTATTCTTAAAGCATCGGCAAGGAAAGGTAACTACTCTAAATGTTTATGTAGATGACATGATTATTACTGGAGATGACACCGAAGAAATTTCAAGACTACAAGAGCAATTGGTAGCTGAGTTTGAAATGAAGAATTTGGGTGGACTCAAGTATATTTTGGGAATAGAGGTGACAAGGTCACAAAGAGGTATTTTCTTGTCTCAAAGAAAGTATGTGTTGGACTTATTGACTGAGGTGGGGTTGCTCGACTACAAACTAGCAGATACTCCAATAATCCAAAATCACAAACTTTCTCAATACACAAACCAAGTGCCCGCAGATAAAGGAAGATACCAAAAATTGGTGGGGAAACTTATCTATTTATTGCATACTCGCCCTGATATTGCCTATGCTGTAAGTATGGTGAGCCAATTTATGAATAATCCAAGTGAAGAACATATGGATGTAGTAAATCGAATACTTTGCTATTTAAAATCCTCACCAGGAAAGGGGTTGATGTTCTCTAAGAATAATCACTTGAGTGTTGAAGGGTACACCGATGCAGATTCAACACGGAATGTTCTAGACAGAAAATCCACATCAGGATACTTCACATTCGTGGGAGGGAATTTAGTTACATGGAGAAGTAAAAAGCAAAAAGTAGTGGCCTTATCCAGTGCTGAAGCTGAGTTTAGGGGCATGGGTAAAGGTCTTTGTGAACTATTATGGCTCAAAAGGTTACTAATGGAGATTGGCTTTGGTCCTAGCATGGAGATGAACCTATTCTGTGACGATAAAGCTACAATTGATATCTCACAAAATCCTATCCATCATGATCGAACAAAGCACATGGAAGTAGATAGTCATTTCATCAAGCAAAATCTTGAGGAGAAGATCATTCGATTTTCGTTTGTCAAGTCGGAAGACCAATTGGTAGACATTCTTACAAAGGCAGTGTCCAGTAAGAACTTCCGTGAATTACTTGACAAGTTGGGCATTAAAGACATTTATGCACCAAATTGAGGGGGAGTGTTAGTGTGAGTCATTGGAATTACCAAAAAATAAGAACATTAATTGTAAATAGCTGTCAAATCCCTTAGTAAATGACTCAAAGGAATAATAAGGTGAATAAAATACCTTCTATTATGATATTTTGAACCTCAAATTCACAGATCATTAATCACTGGCGCGATTCTTCTTGGTAACTTAGTCTTCCTCAATTCATAATCTGCTTATTTATTTATTTTTATTTTGATTTTTGCTGGCTGGATGCTACTTTACTCTCTACAGCTCAGAATTCAGCGTTCATTTGCTGTAGAAATCTAGTTTTGGAGTAGTCTTTGTGATTCGACATTCTAGGTGTATTGCCAATTGCACCTTTTTCCCTTGTATATTGTTTTCAAATGCTTTTTAGTTTTATTGACTATATTGAGCTTTTACTTTGATCAATTTCTTTTTTCTATTTTTATGCGCGTGTTTTATGTTTTTTTTCACCTTTGAGGTCTTTTTCAAATTTTTTTATGACGATTTATGAAATGATTATTGGCAAAAAAGTCAGAAACAAAAATATGACTCCAATTCCTCATGTTTCAATCTGTGCTTAGTAGAAAGGGTAGGAAAGGTGAAGAGGGGCTGAAAATTGAATGGTATGGAATGAATTTTCATTGGGAGAGTGGAATATGAAAAAAAAATATTTATACTTTCCTCTAGGTAGAATTAAACATTATTTTGGGAAATTCATAATTAGAATAATCTTCCCCTCATTTTCAACTCAATTTCACACTTTTGGGAGAGGTGAAAATTTGTGAGCCAGAGTGGGAATGAGCTGGCCTTCACTCTCAATTGGTTCCACATTTTTCTTTTCTCCAAGCAAGTGAAATGCCATTTCCAAACCAATCCAATTCTTCTATGACCTCATTTACATATCCTTGGCAATTTGCATAAAACTAATTTGACTTCTACTAGTGCTAATAGAAGTTGGGAAGCATATTGGTATATTGCATGATGATTTTCACTTTGCATCATCTAGTACTTTTGGTAAAGATGTTTGTCCTTGGATTTGGTCTTGTTCTTGTTCACTAAATCTGGTAATCAATCTAGACACAAAGCATAATCTAATATACCAAATCTGGTAATAGTCCACTCTATAACCACCATTGACCATGTACGGTTTGAGCAAGCCAACATCCATAAGGAACTTGCAGAAGCGTAAACAAAAAAGAGGTCTTGTGAAGTTGTGAACAATGATGAGCTTCATGTGGTTATGTTCCCATTCCTTGCATTTGGTCACATTAAGGCATTTGTTCAACTCTCCAACAAGTTGTTCTCTCATGGAGTTCGTATCACTTTCTTGTCAGCTGCATCCAACATTCCCATAATCAAATCAACTCTTAATCCCACTATACTTCCCAAATGGCATAACTAGCACTGCTGAATTGCCACCAAACTTGGCAAAAAATTTCATACATGCACTTGACCTTACTCAACCTCATGTAAAGTCCCTTTTGTTGGAACTCAAACCCCATTATGTTTTCTTTGACTTTGCACAAAACTGGATCCAAAAAACTAGCCTCTGAACTTGGCATCAAATCTGTTCGCTTTGCATCCTTTTCTGCCTTATCTAATTCTTACATTACTGTGCCTTCAAGGCTTGCTGATATTGAAGGAAGAAACATCACTTTTGAGGATCTTAAAAAGCCTCCACCAGGGTATCCTCGAAACTCCAACATTTTCCTCAAGGCCTTTGAGGCCATGTACTTGATGTTCTTCTTCAAAAGATTTGATGAAAAAAACTTTACTGGTTCTGAGCGAGTTTTGCAAGGCTTTAGTGTCTGCTCATTAATAGTGTTTAGATGGCGCAAGGAAATAGAAGAATCCTACTTAGACTACTGATAGGGAAATGGCTAATACTGGTTTCAAGGACCAGTTCCTCCTAGAAGAAGAAGAAGAAGGAAATTGAGAAGATAAGTATTTCATTCATATTCTGCAGCTTATTACAATATGCATATTTATATTGTAAATTCCCTAACAGAATTGTGATTCTATGCTAGGAAAATATTACAAGCAAAATGGAATTGGCTGTCCCCTGATCCCTTGACAACAATGATCTGTAGATTCTTCGTTGCCAGCTCAGCCACAATCACACATAATCTTCTAGGTATGCAGGTTTGGTGATTGTTCTTTTTGTTTTCCCTTCTAGCTACACCCCATTGTTGCTAGGTCCACTGTTAGTTACTTCTTGCACCTCTGTTCCTCTATCAACTACATAGAAAAGCAATTTGGGAAACTGATTTTGTGAACTGGTTTCCTTGTCCTAGAGCCATCAATGGATGTGCTAGAGGAAAAATGGTCCAAATGGTTAGACAGTTTCCCTGCCAAATCTGTCATACTATGCTCTTTTGGCAGTGAGCAATTTCTGAATGATGATCAAATCAAAGAAGTGGCTAGTGGCTTAGAACTTAGTGGCTTTCCTTTCTGTTGGACCAGAAGAAGCAACAATCAATTTAATAATATTCTTTAAACACGAAAGAAAAAATTGATTGCAACAAAATAAATGAGATAAGGGAAGAGAGAATGCAAACACAGTTTTTATACTGGTTCGGCAAAGTCTGTGCCTACATCCAGTACTCAAGCAACCCACTTGAGATTTTCCACTCCCTTTGTAAAAATCCGTTTACAAAGTTTGAACCACACAGGGACAACTCATCCTTTGTGTTTAAGAATCCTTACAACTTAAGAGACCCTCAGTCCCTTAATCAATCTCTTTGAATGAGTAGAAAGAAAGAAGAATTCTCTCTTGAAGAGAAGGATATTACAATTGAAGTCCATGGAGAAACTCTTAATGGATTTGCAAGTGTTTGTCCAAGAGTTTCTTTTGAGAGAGCATTTGACAATGAATTCTCTTGGAATATCTCTCTCATACATTTTGTGTCCCAAGTCACCTATTTATAGGCCTTTGATGACCATTCAAAAATCTCTTGAACAGATATGACTCTCAGAAGTTATTTTCTGAAGAGTTATGACTCTTGGGAGTTTTTTTCTAAATTTCTGAATTCTTGACTTGGATCAAACTTGAGAAGCGCTTATTCTTTGGCATCATCAAAATCATGAATACATACATTCACACTTTCATTTTGGTTATGAATTTCCCATCCAATCTCTTTGCCAAAGCTGAGTTAGAGAGAGCATTACCAAAAAGGTTTTTGGAAAGACTGAAGAATAGGGGAGTGGCGCACACTGGTTGGTTTCAGCAGCATCTTGTACTGAAACACTCTAGTGTGGAATGCCATATAGGCCATGGTGGCTTTAATTCCGTGATTGAAGCTCTGGCCAGTGATTGTGAACTGGTGCTTTTGCCTTTCAAGGCAGGTATAGAGGTGAATTATAGGAGTGAAGATGTGGACTTTAAGAAAGAGGATATACTGAAGGCAGTAAAAACTATCATGGTGGAGGATGATAAAGAGCTAGGGAAGCAAATAAAAGAAAACCACAAGAAATGGAAGGATTTTTTATCGAATAAAGGAATTAAGAACAAATTCATCACTGGTCTGGTTGCCCAGTTGAAGGCTATGGCTTAGTGTTCACGATTCAGATTTCTTGGACTATAAGCTATCATTTAAAATTTGAACTGTTCGATCGTGTATTAGTTGTTTTGTGTGTGAATGTGTGTGACTAGTTTGATCAGTGCTCATTTTCTTGGTCTATTCTCTTCCAATATTAATGTAAAGTCTACTAAGACTAATCCATTTTTTTAGTCTAGTCTCTTCCAATGTGTCTCTTTTCTCCAGCTTCTACTATAGTTATAATAAGACCAGTTAGTGCATGAATTCTCTAAACAAACATGCAGGGTGGATAATTCACCTTGGAATTGCTTTATGTAAATTGAGACTATCGAGTTCCTACTGGTTGAGGTCAAAAGGAAATAAATGCATCCTTGCTTAATTGAAATCAAGGGGAAGGCTGGCTTGTAGTTTTTGCACAAGGTTTGTTTTGAAAATTTGAAATGCAAATAAATAGAAATAAAAATTGTAGAACCATTCTATTGTTTGAAATATACAAGTTAAATGGTTTGGAATATAGGTTGAACAATAATGGGGACATAAAAATGTCACAATATATTACTTTTGTAAGATCCTGCTTAGGTTTTAAGAGTAAGGATGTGGAAAAACTAAAACAACGTTGAAGTACAAATAGAAATGCACTTTTCCTTTCTCGATCAGATTTTTTATTTATAAAAAAAGCCCTTAGTAAATAAAATATATTAAAAATGATTAGATGGTTCATCAGCCAAATCAATCATACAGTGCTCCCTTGGTAGTCACTAGAGGGACATTCTGAGTTATAATCATGTTGTGATATAATTGAAGAGGTGGTTATTTTTGTTAAAGCAGTAATTCAGTTTAGTTGAGAGAGTTCAATATAAATAAACATTGTATCAATGTTGTCATAGTTAGGTCTTATTCTATAATTTATTCTCTTTCTTATTATTATAGGGGTGTTTTTGAGAGTTTTTCCCAACAAATCGATAATCAGAGCTCTCGTTTGATCTGATACCAGCATCAGGTTCACAAGCCTGAGCAAATTCTAGTTGATATATTCTGTTTACGAATCTGTTTCCCCTTTCCAAGTCTGAGTAAATTCTTGAGTGTGACTACCTTGCTTCTTGTAACATTCCATTTTTTGTAAATAAATTAAAAAGATTTTTTAGTAAAAATAAATAAATAAATAAAGTTTTAGAGGATGCTAATGTTTTTATAATTAAATAAATAAAGAAAAAATAGTTGTAATAAAATAATACTTTGAAATATATATATATATATACTTGATTTATTCATTTGATAGGAAATAAAATAGAGTTCCTTTATATAAAATAATAAAAAAAATAAATAAATAGAGTAAATAATAAGCTTTGAGTACCCTAGGTATAAATAGCGATATGTTAGATCAGTTTTCAGATTGACGATGCCCCCTCTTTCCCTCATTTTCGTTTTTCTCTCTTCTCCTTCTAAAACCCTCTTTTTTTCCTGCAGACTACCAAACTTATCTTAGAAAAACGATGATCGCAGACTCATTCACCGTTGGATCGTCTTGAAATTGAAGCACCGGGTTTGAAACTCAATTATGAGGCTTTTTACCGTTGGGATTTATGAGCAAATTTTGGAGCTGAGAGAAATACCATTCACTTTGTAACTTTTTATTTCTCGCAAAAACCCAGAGTTGTCTCCGTAAAAATACGATCGTGGATTCATTAACAGTTGGAATGTCGTGAAATTTTGATATGTTGTTCGAGATTCAATTCCACACACATTCACCGTTGGGATTTGCGAGATAATATTCGTGGAGGGAGATAATGAAATTGCACGGAGACAGTACAAATGGAGGCTTCAATCCCTTCTCATTCTCTCTAACGTTTGGGAACCCTATCAGAGCAATAAGAGGAGAAACTTGAGGAATCTCAAGAAATTGCTAAAGATGCAGTTATTGCTGTCGAAACATACGTGAGCTTGTTTAGAGGTAAGGGATGAGTTTATTGCAATTGGGGGTTAGAATGAACATGTGTAGGTATCCTTAGAGGATTAAATATGAGTTTTATTTTGGGATGTTTATTAAATTGTAATTTTTCCTTTATGATCATAAATACAATATTGATGTCTTGATTCAAATTGGTTGATAAAACAGAGTGCTCTTGATAAAATAGAGTGTTTTCATTGTTTTATACCTATTATTTTGATTAATTGATTTGGACATAACTGTGTAATATTATTTGAGGGGTTTTACTCCCCAGGTTGCGATAACCTTTTGTATAAATTGTTATATTGAGGATATGAAATGGTGATTCAAATTGTGAGGATGTGATAAATTGAACATGTGATGAATGATGAAATACATGTATATTGAGATGTGTATTGTGTTGTGAGCTATGAATTGTGCAATCACACAACTGCAAGACCCTTTAAGGGCGACGAGTTTTGCGTGACAAGTATTGTGATGGGATCCATTGTGGGAACCTGACGAGTTTAATCACAAGTGTGACGAGTTAAAATGATTTTGAGAACAATTGAGTAGTTTTGTGTATTGCATAGTTCATAGGTAAAGTGTGTATGATTCATGAGGTGTGATAACATGATATTTTGAGATTATACCATTGTGATTGAGATCGAACGTATGTGATAAACTGAGTATGCACGTGATTGAGATATTGTATGCATTGAGATGTTGTATACATTGAGTTGTAAACTATGGATTGTACAATCACACGACTATAAGATCCTTTAAGGGCGACGAGTTAATGCTAAGTCCCTTTAAGGGCGATGAGTTAATGCTAAGACCCTTTAAGGGCGACGAGTTAATGCTAAGTCCCTTTAAGGGCGACGAGTTAATGCTAAGACCCTTAAAGGGCGATGAGTTAAAACTATTTTGAGAACAATTGAGGAGTGGTGTGTTTTGTACAGTTCATAGATAAAGTCTGTATGTTAAAATATTTTCTGGGTTGGACTTGAATCAGGAGGGAGAGGCCCTGACGGACTCTTCGGAGTGTAGGCCTTGGGGGTCATCCGGTTTGAGTGCTCCTTTAAGCCTGTGCCGATCCCACATGATTGGAGCATTCTCGCAAAACACTGTGACCCTGATTGGTCTCCCTATGATATTACCTAGTGAGAGTGACTTGACTTGCTAGTGTGTGGTTTGTCTTGTCATGTACTCCTAGGCGCTCGACGAGGTTTGTCACTGACATGGTACCACATTGCATATAAGATTGAGTCTTAGCGTATATGTTGCATAATGCTTGTGTATTGATCGATATGGATTGATTTAATGATATTTTGTTTTGATCATTGAGTACGTAAATGTTGTGTTGTGATGTTGTGTGACAAAGTGGTGAAATAATGTGAGTTATGCTTAAGTAAATTGTATTTGGCTAATATGATATTCATACCTATATGTTGTCTTGTTTCTCTCTAGTAGTTAGGAATGTGATAACTCACTCCCAGTGTGCTATTTGTGTTTGGATCCTGTGATGATCTCAAACCTTGTGTTCGAGGGAGCAGATATAGGTGCGATGTAACTCCATTGGAACTTGTAGGCCTTGGATCTTCTTCATCAATGGAGTCCTTTGCTTCTTGAATTTTAATGGCAGCGAAATGGAGAAGAAGAAGAGTTGAGAGGAGACGCCACTTCAAGGAGAAGATGAGTCAAGAAGAAGCTCACCACCATAGGAAGCCATGGATAAGAGCTTGGAGGTAGGAGAAGAAGAATGGAGGTAGCACGAAATTTGTGCCTCAAAAGAGGTCTGAGCTTTGAAGTGTAATTCTCAAATGATCAAAGTTGAAAAAGTGCACATACATGACTTCTATTTATAGCCTAAGTGTCACACAAAATTGGAGGGAAAGTTGAATTTCTATTCAAATTTCACTTGAATTTGAAATTGAATTTGTGGAGCCAAATTTTGGAGCCAAAATTTCACTAATTATGATTAGTGAATTTTAGCTATGGTTTAGTCCACTAATCCAAGATCAAGTCCAAGATTCTTCACTAAATGTGCTTAGGTGTTATGAGACATGTAAAGTATGAAGGACATGCACAAAGTGTGACTATATGATGTGGCAATGGAGTGTAGCAAGCAAATGCTCACCTCCCCCTCTAAAATTTAATTGGATTGGGCTTCTCCCAATTCAATTAAATTTATTTCCAACCACACACATTAAATATTCACTTAATGCATGTGAAATTACAAAACTAACCCTAATACAAAAACTAGTCTAGGTGCCCTAAAATACAAGGGTTGAAAAATCCTACATTCCTAGGGTACCTTACCTATATTATGGAGCCCTAAATACAAGACCCAAAAATAAGAAAACCTTAATCTAGTATGTACGAAGATAAGCGAACTCAAACTTAGCCCATGGGTCTGAAATGTACCCTAAGGTCATAAGAACCCTAGGGCCTTCTCTTGCATCTCTGGCCCAATATTCTTGGAGTCTTCTATCCAATGCCCTTACAGGGTAGGATTGCATCAAGGTGGATGGCTATGAAGAACCTGATTCTAGAGGACACGGGAACACAATGCTCTGATAAGATGTGACATTAGGGTATAAGTTCTATATTAATTGTATGAAGTTTTAAACGACCTTGTTTTGAGTCGAAGTGAATTTATTATTTATTTGAACAAGTTTTATTATGATGTTAGAAAAATGAATGTGAACCTTATACCCTTTTGAAAGACTTGTATTTAAACGTGTTTTAAAAACTTTTAATTAAGTTTGATTTCTTATTTCTTTTATTTTTAGTACATATATGTATGGGGTAGAGAGTATCACACTTATGATATATTCTTAACTTAAAACAGTGTCTAATTTTTTTATCACTCATTGACACATTATTGTAAATGTTGCTTCTGTGTCCTCTATGTTAAGATGCACAGCTTCTATATCATCAATACTTACAGTTGAATTTCGTTAGCTTTTGGTTTCTTTGTCCACACTTCCCTATTTTGTCTGCACTTCTCTTCTTCTATTGAAATGTTGGATGTTTTATTGAGCTGTTGTACTGGTTTGAATTTCGAACTGTTGAGTGAAGAATAATTCTATCATCATTCTATCCCAATATTTCATTTTCTATTCGAAGTACCCATTGGTGCTAAAAATGGTTTTCTAGATAAACAATATCTTGGGAAGTTCATAATTAGAATAACCTGCCCCTCATTTTCAGCTAAATTTCACACTTTTGGGAGAGGTGAAAATTTGTGAGCCAGAGTGGGAATGAGCTGGCCTTCATTCTCAATTGGTTTCACATTTTCCTCTCTCTCTCTGCTTCACCTAACTAAATGGGATGGGTAAGTGAGACTTAATTCAATCATGGATCCATGGTTCATTTAGTTCCTTAAAGACTAATATCTTAGTTTAACACCTTATTCTGTAATCATTTGGATTTGAAGGGAATAAATATAGATACACTGAAAAAAAGGTATCTCCAAGGTACTTTCAGTTAATTTCGTTTTGAACATGATTTGCAGGTAATGCTTGCCAAAGCAGATTTAATAGGAATATATTCAAGGGATAGAGTGTATTTTATGTTTGGTTTCGATGGTAGAGCCGGTCATGCTTGCCAAAGCAGATTTAATAGGAATATATTCAAGGGATAGAGTGTATTTTATGTTTGGTTTCAATGGTAGGAATCATAAGAATTGATTTTTTTGACTTGTTAAACTTGGTTTTGGAAAAATGAAGAGTATATTTTGATTCGAGAACATAAAATACTTTTACTTCTGAACGGTGTGTTTGGAATTCCTTTCTAAGCCTCTTAAAAGTAAGTTCAGTTTAAAAGTAGTAATAAAGGAGTGTCTTCTATAAATGCGTATTCAAGTCTTAGTAATAAAGGAGGAATGTTAGTCTGTTCTTTCCGACATTCTCTT
Organism: Glycine soja; assembly: GCF_004193775.1. Taxonomy (NCBI): domain Eukaryota; kingdom Viridiplantae; phylum Streptophyta; class Magnoliopsida; order Fabales; family Fabaceae; genus Glycine; species Glycine soja. The sequence goes on from NC_041019.1 coordinate 23,481,156, forward strand.
TCAAACACTTTTTTTCATGACTGATTGAAATTTACAGGAAATCATCAATTTTATGAAAAAGAATTTGAAATTATGCTTTGGGATTGATAGAAGTATTTTTCCAATTTTTATTATCCAAATGGTTGTCCAAACACTAATATCTTCTGGCACTGACATAACTAGCTGCACACACTATACACGCTATTGTAAGTTTGTGGATATAAGGCTTGTGTAATCAACTAAGTATTAGTTTATGCTTTATACTTTTTTTTTGCTTCGGGTTTATGCTTTACACTTTAATATGAAATGGGTTTCCAGTTCATGTTGATATCCGCTTTACCTAAATTTCGTAATACAGAGAGATAGTAATGACAGAGACTAACGCCCTTATGCAAACTGATTAGTTTTTCGGTCCCACATTAGGCTGCTGATCGTTATCAACCTTTTTTCTTTCATTAGCAATATTATAATTTGAACGTCCAAAAGAAGCTGACTGAAGTTAACTGGTATTAATAAATTTTATTTATATAATGGAGCAGTTACAAACAATTTATATATGCTACGTACTTGAAAACAAAACAAAAAGAATCTTGATAAGTTGCAGAAGGAAATAGAAGCTCTAGTCTACATCTCCATCTTTAGATTGCCAGCTTCAACCAGACCTGCAGAGATGTCAAACAACTTTTTTTAGCATTTATATTGAGTACACAAGTATAACTACTTTCCGAAGTGGATAATTATTTTGAGTGGTCTTAAAAAGAAAGATTGTGAAATGACAAGTAGAAACAGGTCCAATTTGCAATCCCCTATGCTAAGATGTCTTCAAGAAAACGATTGATCCCGATCCTGCCTATTCATCCTACCTGCCTAAGAACTTATTGCTTGCTTCCTCTTTAATACTATTCATTTTATTTCACAAAATACAACTAACTTGCTAAATAGTGGGGAGTAAAAAATAGTGGAGAAGGGAAAGAAAACAAAACAAAAAATGAAACTAGTTGTATAATTGAATGATTTAACGGATCCATATTAAAACTTTATCATTATTTTGATTAATTAAAAAGGTCTCAGCATGTGTATGCTCTTATCAACATCAGTGGGGCTTAACGTCTCTATCATGTATTAAAATTCACTCTGTTTAGCTTTCTGGTTTCTGCTTTTAAGATAGCAAGCTAAGGAAAAGAGTGATACGACACGGCACAGATTTATAGTCACCTGATAACAACTGAGAAGGGAAACCTACCGTGGAAAGGTTTTGGAAATCACCTTCCCATGACGAGGAGGGTAGCATTTGCTGCAAACACACATAAATAAGACAACTTGGCCCGTGGTTGATCAAAATCAAAATTGCAAAGGTTTTGGAAATCACCTTCCCATGATGAGGAGGGTAGCATTTGCTGCAAACACACATAAATAAGACCAAATTGAGAAAAAAAAATGAGGGTAGCATTTGCTGCAAACACACATAAATAAGACATCTTGGCCCGTGGTTGATCAAAATCAAAATTGCAAAGGTTTTGGAAATCACCTTCCCATGATGAGGAGGGTAGCATTTGTTGCAAACACACATAAATAAGACCAAATTGAGAAAAAAAAATGACCAATATAACAAACATGGAGTAGAGAGAGAGAGGAAACCTACCGTGGAACATGACGATTGAAGATATATATAATCTAGTTATGCCAAGAGTTTTTTTTTTCTTTATTGTTCAACAATTAGTTTAGGTTATAGGTACAAGTTTTTGACTCAAGTTTACGAAGCTAAAAGTTGTAGCCCATAGTGTACTCGACTCAACAGTTTTGAATAATATATTACTGTCATCACCGCACTACTTCTTCGTGTTAGTGAGCATCTTTTGAGGTATGTATCTCTTTATTACACTTGTCTGCTTATTATATGTTTGTTGATATATGAGTATTTTTTTATATTAAAGTTATGTACATTGCGAGTGAATCTTAGTTTCCCGTTTGAGATTCAATACAATGATTAATACGGACAGTTTAGATTAATCGCTGTATTGAATCTTGAATTGTCTGTTTGGATAGTTTGGGAAAAGTCATTTCTTATACTTAATTCATACTCATAGGTTAAGTATATTGTGTTATATTTGATGAAATTTCGGTTTAGTGCATATTACGTTGTTCTCCGGGTGCATACTTGATCGTAGTGAATTCATGTCACCCTTTCAATCCTCCTGTTTATCATTTAACATTAATTGTAATCTAGGTACTAAATATTGTTATTCAATTGAATTGTTAAATGTGTGTTCCTTAAGATGTCCTACATAAATTTTGTTGGGCCTCATCATATACTTGGCATATATTATACAAATAGAAAAGCAACATATTTGGACTTTATTAGCTATTATATGTGATCCACCAATCTTCAAAGACAATGAAGCATATTAATGTTGAATCTTTGATACACGAAACATGCTAAGATGTATGGAAATTACATAATGTTTCCTCTTCTAGCTTACTAATACAAGGGATTTTGTTTTGATCAACAAGGTTTTATGAACTGCAGGTTTCAAGTGAAGAGGCTATAGAAATTGCTAAGCTGCTTGCCTTGAAATAAGGTTTGCTGGTATGGTAACATTAATTTGTGATTCTTGCTGCCGACTTTACAGGAATTTCACAAGGTTATTTTGATTAAATATGAACTCTATACATTTGTAATAGCAAATATGCAAATTATTATTTTTCATGATTATATAAACACATATTTTTCATATGAGAATTTCTATTGAAGCAGCAACAATAAAGGCGGGGAAGAGACCCGAACATGCAGGAAAACTCATTGTTGTAAGTTTGTTATTTTCAATAAGTTTATTAAATGAGAGTTATAGGATGACCCGTACTATCGTCTATTCGTCTGTGAGTTTCAGATGGGAATTGACTTTTATCTTACATTAATCTTTGTCTATCTTTAACCACTGAACAAACTTGTTTAATATTGGCTTTATTTTTAGAGCATGCATACTCCCTATAGGCAACAGAAAAAAAGTGATGTTTACAACATGGGAATAGTGTTTATGGAACTTGTTAGTGGTAAAATGTCAACATATGAACTTTTTGGAGCTGAGATGGACATGGTGAGATGGGTAGAGATGTACATGGCATATGGATTTGCACATAAGGAGTTGATAGATCCTCCATGGTTTTGTGCTGACAAAAGAATGTTTGTGACGAGAAAAGATGGGTCTATCGCGATTGAATTTTGTTTTAAAAAAAAACACTAACACTTTCTAAGACTGTTGTCTCGCAAAACCATCTTAGAAATTGTCAACAAAAAGAAATTCAAACCCTTTCTAAGATGGTTTTCTACGGAGACTGTCTTAGAAAAGGTTGTTTCCATTTTCCAAAAAAAATTACAAATTCTAAGACAGTTTTAGGTCTAAACCGTCTTAGAAATTCTAAGACGGTTTTCCTGTAAAATCGTCTTAGATAGAAGTTTTTTTTAAACCTATTCTAAGACGGTTTAGTTAAAAAACCATCATGGACCTATTCCTATACGAAGACGGTCAGAGACCCATTGCGGAAAGTATTCACTTTCCACGACATAGTCTACAATCAACCGTCTATATTGCCAAAAGAACTGATGTTGTGTCCTAATTTTGTAGTAGTGATGACTGACTTCTTAAAATTTTAAACTTTAACAAATATTCTAAATGATTTTTGAAACTGAAAATAGTTGGAGTTAAATTAGAAATTATAAATATTTATCTTTAATAATTAATTTCTTAAAACATGATTAAACAAATCTTTTTAAATTGTGTATATAATTTTGTTTTTATACTACTACATACAAATTAAAATAGAAATTACTATATCTTAAACTATGAAGTTAACATGTGCATTAGAAGAGTCAACACATTAGTTTATTTAGAAATAAATATACTAGAAAATATAGAAGTTTCTAAATGCACCTCTAATTTTTAGTGAATGTACCCCCACTTTGCATTCTAGACCTAAAGCATACAGAAATTTAACATCACTTTCTCAGAGATCATGTTTAGAAAAGGGATAGTGATCTACAGTTTGTACCCACTAAAATGTAGCTTTCTGATATCTTTACGAAACTCCTTATTAAGGAAAATATGATTTTATTAAGAAATCAACTGGGAATGGATCTTGTGAAAGAATGAGTTAGTTCTATATAACTTTGTGATCAACAGACTCATCGTTCAAAGACTCCAAAATTACTACAGTTGCTTGGCTGGATGATCTAAGACTAGATGCATACATACATTCATACAATAAATGAAATGCATCATTTTAAGGTAAGGAAAATACTATGTGTATGCTCTACTAAGTTGGCACTTGAGTAATGAGCTTATTTAATTCCCTTTAAAAGCCTAAGAAAACCACTCAAATTACCTTCTTTTCCCCTTTATATCATATACAAAACTAGAAATGTTCTAGTTACCACATTAATCTCTCTCAAATATCTATTAGAAAGAAACAACAAGAACTTTTCTCTTAAACCCTAATTCAAAAACTCAACCATGTCTTCTGAAAGTACAAGCCAAGAGATGAGCATCCTTTCTATGGAGATTACCACCATTCATATTGATGGAGAACCTACCATACACATTGAGCAATTCTTCGACATCAATGAGTTGGAGAAAGTTGGTCTCAAGCTTCACAAGACCTTGCTTCTATGTGGCGCTAGGTGCTATTTCAATGAACAACAACTCATCCACCAAAAAATCATCAAGATATTCTAGAGGAACTCTGAATTTTAGGACAACAATGTCATTATGTCCAAAGTTCTAGGGGTAATTGTGTCCTTTTCCAGCAACACCATCGCCAAAGCCACAAGATGTCTTCACGAAGGAAGCACATACTATGAAGGATGAGAGAAGGCATACAACTCTCACGTACCTAGAGCTTATTACATAGAGAATGTTGACAAAGCAAGAGATAAAAAAGCCATCATATACAATCTTTCGTGTGAAATGGAAAAATCTCAGCGAATATGCTAAATAAGAGTGTCCTCCATAAGATTGGTTCCAAAACTACACTCTTTGATTTACATAAGTTTGTACTTTTCCAACTTTTGGAAAACCTGCCATTCGATCTACCAATCACCATCTACATCAATATTCTCCATAATCTAAGAAACTAGGGAGGCATGGACAACATCTACTACGCTGCCCTCATGAACAAGTTGCTATGGGATCAAGGGGTCTACCATGTTTTCAACAAAGTGGATGATGACTCAAAGGGCAACTTAATGATCAAAGATACAGTGGTGGCCAAACAACAAAGGTTCAACAAAACAAATCTGAAAGCTATGAAGGTAGTAATAAAGGAACATAAAGTAATTCCTTAGGTGGAAGAGGAAGTAATCAAACAAAGAAAACAAAAAAGGCATGCAAAGGCCATTGCAGACAAAGGTAGAGGTATGGATAGCTTTGGAATAACAAAGAAAATTCAAAAGATTATGAAAGAGAAATAACAAAGAAAGAAAACCATAAGACAATCACATCGTCAAGAAGAAGAAGAACTCATTGCCAAAGAAGCATGAACAAAGAAAAGGCATGAACCACAAGCAGCGTCCAAAATAGCTCGTCTAGAGGCGCGTCCAAGGATTGCTCCTATTCGATAAATCCCAAGGAAGCCTTCTGAGAAGAAATCAACCGCTCAAGTACTAAAGGATCTAAGTGAAACAAAAGATGAAACTCCTTTAATTATCCCAAGGAAGCGAAAGCAAGACATTTAACTAGCCCCTGCCGTCAACAAGAAGTAGCAGACTAAAGTAACACTCAAAGGCAAGGAACCCACGCTCAAAGTTGATGTTCTAAGAAGATGAAAAACCAAGGCTACTCGTCTCAACATAACCCTCACTCAAAAGGAAGTAGGTCCACCTGATGGCTTCAACACTTCTGAGAGTGATATCAATCCTTCACTTTTCCAACCATCACAGAAGCCCACCACTCAAGAAAACAAGAATTGTCCACGACCATCTCTTATCAACATATCCAAGTTCAAACCTTTAAGCTCCACAAGGAAAGCAATGTGGAGACCTTGGAAGAAGCCTTCTCCAGAAGAAGTTATTAGAAGAAGATTTCCTATTGCATTCCTTAACTGGAACGAGTAAAATCTTCACAAGACAAGTGAAGTTGTTAAGCGTCCTCCACAAGAACTTGTCCAAAAGCATCACATCACTGTGAACCCCAATTCTTGGATAAAGTATGACCACACCCATTCTCCATCAAGAGCATACAAGGATCTCCCATCAGATGCAATTGTATCTCTAGAAACTCCATCCTAGATGAGGCCTGTATATCTAAACCTCATTCGCATGGCCCCCCACTGGTTACCTAGTGGGACTCCACAAACCACGCGACCATCCATCTTGAATGTGTGAATGTATTTTGATGATGTCAAAAGAAGAATCAAACAAGGCTCATTTTGCTTCAAGATTAATACAAGATTGTTTCAACAAACAAAGCCTTGATTCAAGATTTCTTCAAGATCAAGTCTTGCCTCACAATGAAAGGTTTCAAGTCATTCAAGGCACATGTAATCGATTACCAATACATGTAATCGATTACACATCATATGTAATCGATTACCAGAGACTCTGAATGTTGGGAATTCAAATTTTAAATGAAGGGTCACAACTGTTCAAGAAAAACAACTGTGTAATCGATTACACTAATTCTATAATTGATTTCCAGAGAGGATTTTCAAGGAATATCGCCAACAGTCACATCTTATCATTTGGATTTTGAATGGCCATCAAAGGCCTATATATATGTGTGACTTGGGACGAAATTGAAGAGAGAGTTTTGCTTGGCAAAAATGTCTTATCCTCTCAAAAGACAATGAGAGAGATTCCAAAAGAACTTCATTGTCAAATGTTCTCTAAAAAAGAAATCCTTGGCCAAACACTTGCTAAATCTATAAGGATTTTTACATGATCTTCATTGTAATATTCTTCTCTTGAAGAGAGAATTCTTCTTCCATTCTTCTTACTCAATGAAATTGATTAAGGGACCGAGGGTCTCTTGAGTTGTAAGGATTCCTGAGCACAAGGGATGGGTTGTCCCTGTGTGGTTCAGAAGTTGTAAATGGATTTTTACAAAGATAGTGGAAATCTCAAGTAGATTGCTTGAATACTGGACGTAGGCACGGGAAGTGGCCGAACCAGTATAAAATTGTGTTTGCATTCTCTCTTCCCTTATCTCATTTATGTTATTGCAATCAATGTTGCCTTGCGTGTTTAAAGAACATTATTAAATTGATTGTTGTTGCTTCTTCTGCATTCTAAGCCTATCCTTCTTAAGTTATTGAGGCCACAAGCTCCAACAGAATGGAGTAGAGTCTAAATAGAAGAAGCTCTTAAACAAGGTCATCCCTGCAAAACCCATCAGGTTGGACCCATTACTGGAGAACCCAACTTCTCCAGTCCACTGGTCTAGAGAAGTTAACATTTGGTGTCCACGACCAAGGCTCCTTCCCTCTAACCTTGCTGATCTCCATCTTTCTCCCAACGAGTTAGATATGATAGGAGGAATCCTGAAACAAATGTTTGTAGTAAATCAAGCAATAACTTGTCCACTAGGTCTACATATAACCAAAACTACTGATATCAAGATGGTACCAGATAGGACTTTCCCCAAACTACCCATCTGTGATGAAGGAAAAGGAAGAATTTTAAGTTGTACTTTAACATTGAAATGCTTAACATAGAATAAGATATCCAATTGGTTAACTATCCCAGAAACTAGAAAACTCTGTTTAAAGGTAAAAAGATGATAAGGAAGCTGGACATTGATGATGCAAAGAAATTTTGGAATCAAATTCTATGGGAACACACATAGAAAGAATCCCCCTCTAACTTCGAACACATTACTACATCAAATAAAAGAGATTCAATACAAATAATGTATCCAACAAGAGTTTATCATTTTGATGATATAAACATATGTTGCATATAGAACTCAAATGGGGACTTCATTCAATGGATTAAGAAATTGCCAATCATATTCAACCATGCTATATTTAACCTAAACAAGATGCCTAAGGGCAAGCTTGAGGCTTGCATCGCTCACCTTAAGAAGGATAGAGTCTATTATGAATACTAGTGGAAACTGAGACTAGATGCTGAAGAAAAGAAGAAAATTAGATCAAAACAACATGCTAAATAGGATACTGTTAAGACCCAACAAGTCATTGTTGATCTTGAACTATCTGGCATAAAGGAAACAAAAAAGGAGGTGGTTGTGTCCATTCATTACATTGTTGCAAAAGAACACCTCCATGAGTCCACTCAAGCTGAGTAGTCCGATGAAGTTACTTCTATCCAACAAGAGGTAATTATTTACTCCACTAGTTCCAACAATTCCAAATACAGTCCTCCAATCAACTATGCTGCACCCACTGAGGCAATCACTAAGGAATGCATCAAAGAGATGCTAAATCAAGCCATGCACAAGCAAAAAGAAGAAACTCAAGAGAGGCTTGAACTCTATGTTGAACAACAAATGTAACATCCCAATTTTTGTAATCTGGATTAAAAAGGATTGTTATTTATAAATGAATAGAGTTTTAGAAAAATGATGAGATTTTATAAATAAATAAATAAGGAGATATAATTATTAATTAAAATAACGATTTGAGAAAAAATAAAAAGGGTATTTCATTTATTTGTTTGATAGAAAATAAAATAGAATTTGTTTTTATAAAATAAATAAATATAGAGCAAATAATAGGCTGAATACCTTAGGTATAAATAGTTATGTTAAGTCAAGTGTCTCTTTTTGGCTTCATTTTCGTTTTTCCCCTTCTCCTCTCAAAACCCTTTCTTTTTCCCGCAGTCCACCAAACCTGTCTCAGAAAAATGACGATCTTAGACTCGTTCACCGTTGGATCGTCGTGAAATTTGAGTACCACGTTCGAAACCCAATTTCTAAAATTCTCACCGTTGGGAATTTCAAAATAATATCTGAGCTTAGAGGAAAACCCTTCGCATTGTAGCATTTTAATTTCCCGCAGAAACCCAAAACTGTCTCGGTAAAACTACGATCTCGGTTACGTTAACCGTTGGATTTTCATGAAATTTGGATATGTTGTTCGAAATTCAATTGCGCAAACTTCTACCGTTGGGAGTTTCGATATAATATTTGTAGTGGGAGAAAAAGGAATCGCATGAAGACAGTACAAGTGGAGGTTTCAATCTCTTCTCCTTCTCTCTGACGTTTGAGAATTCTATCGGAGCAGTCGGAGGAATAACTGAAGGAATCTCAGGGAACCGCTAGAGATGTTACTATCGCTGGCTGAAGACACGTGAGTCCGCTCAGAGGTAAGGGATGAGTTATTCACAATTGGGGGTTAGTGAGAACATGTGTAGGGATCCTTAGAGAACTAAATTTGGGTTTATTTTAGGATGTTTATTGAATTATAATTTTTCTTTATGATTATGAATGCAATATTATTGTGTTCTATGTACCAATTGATGTCCTAATGAGAATTGATTGACAAACTTGAGTGCTCTTGATGTCTTTGTGTTTAACCCATGATTGTGATTAATTGATTTTGATACAATTGTGAGAAACTATTTTAGAGGCTTTACATCCCATGTTGTGATAAAATCTTTTGTATAAATTGTTATGTTGAGGTTATGAAATGATGATTCAAACTGTGAGTATGTGATAAATTGAACATGTGACGGATGATGAAATACATGTGTATTGAGATGAGATGTGTGTATTGAGTTGTGAACTATGAACTGTGCAATCACACAATTGTAAGACCCTTTAAGGGCGACGAGTATTGTGATGGGATCTACTGTGGGAACCCGACGAGTTAAAATGATTTTGAAAACAATTGAGTAAATGTGTGTATTGCATAGTTCATAGATAAAGTGTATATGATTCATGAGGTGTGATAACATGTTAAATTGAGATTATACCATTGTGATTGGGATTAAGTGTATGTGATAAATTGAGTATATATATAATTGAGATATATATGTGCATTGAAGTGTTGTGTGCATTGAGTTGTGAACTATGAATTGTACAATCACACGATCATAAGTCCCTTCAAGGGCGACGAGTTAATGCTACGTCCCTTTTAGGGTGACGAGTTGATGTTAAGTCCCTTTTAGGGCGATGAGTTGATGTTAAGTCCCTTTAAGGGCGACGAGTTAATGATAAGACCCTTAAAGGGCGACGAGTTAAAATTATTTTGAGAACAATTGAGGAGTCGTGTGTTTTGTACAGTTAATAGATAGAGTCTGTGTGCTAAAATGTTTTCTGGGTTGGACCTGAATCAGGAGGGAGAGGCCCTGACGGACTCTTCGGAGTGTAGGCCTTGGGGGTCACATGGTTTGAGTGCTCCTTTAAGCCTATGTTGATCCCATATGGTTGGAGCATTCTCGCAAAACATTGTGACCCTGACTGGTCTCCCTATGATATTACCTAGTGAGAGTGACTTGACTTATTATTGTGTGGTTTGTCTTGTCATGTACTCCTAGGCGCCCGACGAGGTTTTTCACTGACATGGTACCACATTGCATATAGGCTTGAGTCTTAGCATAACTGTCGCATACGCTTGCTAATTGTTTATTATGAAATTGATGTGTTATTATGTCTTGATCGGAGTGTGTGATTCCTGTGTATAGTGATTGATGATTGAAAGGTGTGATTAATGGATGAAAAGTGTGATTGATGAATGACAAAGTGATGAAATAATGTGAGATATGCTAAGTAAATTGTATTTGACTACTATATGTTGTGTTGTTTCTCTCTAGTAGTTAGAAATGTGATAACTCACTCCCGGTTTGTTGTTTGTGTTTGGATCCTGTGATGATCTTGAACTTTGTGTTCGGGGGAGCAGATGAATAGGTGGATGACTATAAAGAACCTCATGCTAGAGGACACGGGAACACCACGCTCTGATAGGATGTGACATTAGGATATAGGTTCTATATTAATTGTATGAGACTTAGATGACCTTCTTTGAGTCGAGATGACTTTATTATTTATTTGGACAAGTTTGAATATGACGTAGAAGAAAGTGAATGCGAGCCTTTTACCCATTTGAAAAGCTTGTATTTAAAAATGTTTTAAAAATACTTTTAATTAATATTTGAATTTTTATTCCTTTATTAATATATATGTGAGGGGTAGAGGGTGTCACAACAAAGGCTGGAGAACGAGCAATACTACCTTTCTATCCAAAATGTCATCTTCATTTAGTTCACCAACTTGTCACAAATGCTACCCACCAACCTCCAACAAGCTCAAACCAACATTCTAGGAGCTGTTGCTGCACCACCACCACCACCACCACCTGTTGCTTAACCTCACCACAAAGCATTTCAAACATCCCACATACCATCCACAAGCACAAGCTGCCACTCTGAGTCTACCTCTACCAATCAGCTCTGAACCACTTCCTACAACCCCAAGCCATCCTGAATCTGTTCCACCACTACCACCCACCCAACCACCACCAATCACACCTCCTCCACCACCCACTCAAGGACAACAATGACGTTTTTCATCATTTCTTTGATTCTTTGAACCCATCTGTGTTTTTGACTAATGACAAAAGGGGGAGAAGACTAAGGAACTTTGATATAATAAGAGCAATACACTTCACTTAATAAAATAAGTGTTTTTGGTGGTAAGATTGTGTGGATTACTCTTCTGCTGTCTAAATATAATAGGTTGCGCATCTTCATCATTATCATTCTAAATTGTATAAGAAGTCATGAGACTCAAGGGGAGACTTTACGCATACATAAACTATGATTGTCATTATCTTTTGAAACTAAATTGATAATATCTCTTATTTGACTACATATGCTTCTTGAATCAAAATTTATATAACTTGTCATCATAAAAAAGAGGAGATTGTTAGAACTGGACGATTCATCATTGGATGATTCATTTCCTTTGGTTTTAATAAATAACAATAATATAAATTTATGATTACTAATGATTTACATGTATGAGCATAGGGCACGTCACGTGAAAGTATTATGGTAATAACTTCCTATACTTAAAGTTTTGTGTATTATTGTTGCTTAATATATAATTAAGTATTAATGTTTTATCCAGTGTCCAACGTACTACTAATAGAACAAACATCGAAAACTAGTGGATCACCTACTATGCTTTTATCATGTGTCCAAAAGAACTCTTAAACACTTGCATACCTTTTTTTCCTTCATAAGCGTAGTCCAATAAAAGAATGGATTCGGTCTTTCAATCTAGCTACTTTATATTGTTCCTTATTACTTGATTTAAACTAACATTTTGAATCTAGAATGATTGAGATAGACTTAGAAAGGATTTTTTCCAGATCAATTCACTACTAGAAACATGAAGAGCTTTCCTTAAAAAAATTTGCACCTCCAACTGTCAAACTGCCATAAATACTGCCAAGTCAAATTTTGAATGCGCTGATCCTAGAGAAGATCTGCTCCTCCAACGACTATAAAAGAAAACTCCAAGAAGCAAAAAATGATGAAGTCAAGAACTCAGAGAGAAAAGGATATCAATTCAAGAGAAACACTGAGCTTAGAGAGTTTATTTCTTTGCCTAGCAAACTTCAATTATAAGATTAAGATTTTCATCATAAACACACTATGTAAGTGTTGGAATCTCTAATTCTATTTCAAGTAGTTGTTTGGGAAAGTTAGTGACTTAGTGATAAAATAATACTTGGGTGTCTTAGATTCAGGGAGAGTTTAAGGGTTGTGCTAGTAGTAGTCTAGAGAATAGGAGAATTGGAGGTAGTTCAAGATTGGGTAAATCAGTATAAAACTGAGTGATTCTAGTACTCTTCTTTAGCTTATCATAAGCATTTTTAAGGCATATTACTGTCAAATCTGTGCATACAATTTTTTTATTCAAAACTATCATCTATAAATCCCTGGATGACAGTCCTTTACTATTTGACAAACACTCACTAGACGATAGTCCTTGTGTACTAGTTTGTTATTTAAAAATCATTTTCATTAAAAAAGATGCTAAAAGTTTATCAATAACACTATTCAATCTCCTTTTAGTGTTATTTATTGTATTTTAACTTACTCTGTTACCATGTTAACAATGCAAATATAGAAGAAATGGAAGAAGAATAGTGCAAAATGAGATAAAGAATTGAGATCTATTAAATAATGCAAAGTGTAAATGTACAAAGTGAAAAGAGAGAGATATAAAGTCAATAAGTAAGAAGGTAAACTATCATAACAAATGAGTAAAATTAAGAAATAGTATAAAAGTCTATTGGACATATTATCTAACACTGACAATATTAATATAGAAACTGCCAATGATGAACGTGGGACACAAACATCCAACACAAAGATTTCAAAGTTTAAAGTTATTAATGCAGCAGAATCAAGTGATTAAGAGTTGAGTTGAGATTGTTGAATTAAGCTTTTACAATATTTCTTGCATTATATTAAATATAACAGTAGCATTTCTCACTATCATCAGATATCCTATACATGTTTAAAGCGCATTCAATTATTTTTGGATCTGTGATATCTGAGTCCATTTCAACAATTTATTCACTATTCTATTCAAAGTTCGGGACTGCAAATTATTACCATATTTGAGTTTCATTTATAATATAACTAATAATTAATTATTACTTAAAAATATATAAATAATATTAGATTATTATTACATACGGTCGAAGTATGATAATTGAGGTAGAACGCTCAATAAAGATGTTCTTTCAGGTTATTTAGTTTTTTTGGCAAAAAGAAAAGTGGTAACATAATTACTGAACATCTACCTTTTCCTTTGCAATTTGATTAATCCTCATAAGTGAAAAGGCTACAAAATTATAACTTAAGACTTTTTTCTCATTTTTCTCCAATGGAGGAATTGCGTCTCTAGCTATCCTATAGTTTTTTTAAAGTTAAATTATATTTCAAAATTTCTTGATATGGCATTTTTTGCCAAAAAAAAAAACGAGTCACTGTGCATGGAAGCAGCATCGGATCCAAGAGTGTATCAAGAGGGAGGGGGGGGGGTAATTTTTCTGCATAATTACTTAAATATTTAACTTATAATAAACAACAAGTTTAACAAAAATAATTATTATTAATTTTATGTGTAAAAATACATATGTATTCCACTACTAAAAAGTTTAAGCAAATATCAATTCAAAAACCTATTTTTCTTACATATCTATCTTTATTAGTAATTTTTTTAATTTAACATTTTCTTTCTTTTTCCTTAGAGAAAGTGAAAAGAAAAAAGAAAAAAAAAAGTTGACCTTTAAAAATAAAAATTCAAAATTTTATTTTCTTATATTTTTCTTCCAATTCAAATTTCAAACTTTTCATTTCTTTTCCTCTGTCTTTCCCCCTCATTCCAAACACAATGTTAGATCTGGATGATCCTATATGTTATAACTAGATGATCCAAAATATCCATAAATTTGATGATAAGAAAAATATAACAGGACATACTTGATATAAGCTCGTATGATAAAAATATCTATCTCTATGCTTTTACAAGTTATCATCCAATGGTTAATGAAACTTGTTTTATTAAATTATGTTATTCAGTGTCCAGTGTGCTGTGACTAAAAGAGTGTCCAATGGTTTGTGAAAACTAGTACTCGTGTACTATGTGTCTTTACATGTCCAAAAGGACATAAGTTACACAATGATTTTTATATTATGTTAGTTAGTGTTCAAACAGTTTGCCTGCACTTGAAAACATATCAAGGATGATTCACTCATAAAACATTCTTATATTTGTTTTTTTCTGCTTAATGTATGCTGTGATATTATTCTAATATTTGAATTTCAAGTGAATGAAGGTAGAGACAAACAAAATGTTATCATCCAAAAAATCTTGTACAAGTAGTGGAGCAGAGAGTCGCAAAAGCACTGTACCTTTGTCTCCTCTCTCTTTCTCCTCAACAAGTTGTCGCATAGCAGAAAAGGCAAGTTGTTGATAATAGAATTATTTGAGGAAGGCGTAGATCCCACAACAGATTTCTCTTATCAAGCCTATAAAAGCATCCTCAACAATCAACACAAGCAGGGGAATTCATTGAGATTATACAAGTGTTGAGACTCTTTCAAAAACTGTTGGAAGCCAAAATCTTCAAAACCTAGAAATTTTCATCCTTTGCTTAGCAAAGTTATTTGTTATATTTAGAATTTATTGTATATCCTTTCTTTGAAAGATTTGAATATTGTATTCATTCAAGTTGTTGTTTGGAAATCTAAGAGTGATTTAGTGATCAAAGAATACTAGGATGTTCTTAATCTTAGGGGGAGATTAAGGGTAAGCTAGAGTGGCATAGAGAATACTTGTTATAACCAAGAGTGGCAAAGTAAAACTCATTTGTAATCAGCTTGATTAGTGGAGCCCTTTATAGTTTCATATAAGAAATTTAGACATAGCTCAAGTTGAGTGAACTAGTATAAACATTGTGATTTTATCTTAACTTTTGTTATAACTTGTCCATTTTTAGTTACTTCTATCTTATCTTTGGATGCACAAGTTCTATTTTAACTTTTTTGTGAAAATCTATTTATATAACAGTTGGACGCTTTGGTAAAAAACATGTTCTTCAAAATTGTGAGAAGTATCTTTTGAAAAATATTTTGTCTTTCGAGGTGCGAGATATGACTATTGGAAACAAAAAATGATTTCATTCTTTGAATCTTGTCACATTGACATGTTAAATGTAGTAGAGAATGGAAACTACATTCCCTATGATGACAACCTCAATGAGCTTCCAAGGGAGAGATGGACTGATGAGCAAAAATAAACATTCTTGCTAAACTCCAAAGCAAGAAATTCCATAATGTGTGCTCTATCTAAGGAAGAGTATACAAAGGTCCACAACTTCAAAAGTGCCAAAGAAATGTTGGACACTCTTATTCTAACATATGAGGGTTTCACCGAGGAAAAGAGAAACAAATATAGTCTCCTCACTCCAAAATATGAGATGTTTACTATGGACGGAAATGAAGACATACAAAGTATGTTTGGACATTTCTAGACCATATTAAATAATCTTAGAGGTCTTGGTAAATCTTATGATAATTATGACCATGTTGAGAAAATCTTCAGAAGTTTGCCTAACCAATGGAGACCACAGTTGAACACACTAAGATCATTAAGGAACCTTGACAATCTATCCATAGAAGAACTCATTGGTATTTTGAAGGTTCATGAACTTAAGCTCCAGAAAGATAATGAAGGGAAGAAAGAAAAGCCATTATCACTCCACGCTAGAAGATCAAAAAGCCTAAATCATCCGGAACCCCCTCGTCCAAATCATCATCCAAAGTGAAGTGGCAAAAATACCACAAGGGGGGGGGGGGGGGGCAGGTTGAATTGTGGTTTCATAAACTTTTAAGTTACTTTTTATAAACAAAGTATATTTAGATAGAAGTTCAGAAAAAAGTCACTCCAGAATGAATAACTACTACGAGCTCAGAACAAAAATGCAAGCAGTTTTGGAAAAAAAGTTTTTATAGTTTAGAGCTTTGTTTCAAAAAGATGTTTAGTTGAAAAGACTTTGATGAAAAGGTTCAGTTCTAAGTGTGTTTGTAAAATGGAGTTTTTTTGTCTTTATAATTATCAAAAACCAATAAAGTGATCAAACAACAAAATTAGTGCATATAAAGAGGACAAAAAGATGATGCACAATGATTTTTATACTGTTCACCCAACCTTGGGCAACATCTAGTCCTCATTCTTCAAGATGAGATTTGGTTAACACAATCGGCCACTACGAGACCATTAAACCACTAGATTTAAACAACTTGTCAACAACCCCAGGACTTCACTTCTAGCCATTGTTAGACCAACTTCACCATTAAATACAACTTTTGCTAGCCATTGTTAGACTTTCAACTACAAAAGAGTTTATGTGTTTTTAACTGCACACACACAGATCTTCTTCTCACAAGAGGGTTTCCACTCAAAAAATTAGAATCTATTACTTCTATCTTAGATATATTATAGATTACAAGCTTTTTACAGAAGTGGGTCTCTCTTTATTGAGAGGGTTGAAACATCAATGACAAATTTCCCACAGAGAGAACTTGCTCGAGTTTCTCTCTCTTGGAAGGCTTAAAATTCAGTTGAAGATACTTCTTGTTGACCACTTATAGCTTCAAAGAAGACCATTGAACTAGAGCCCACTCAACTGACAAACTTTTTGAGGAAGTAGACACAAATGATAGTGGTCATTTCATGACTACTAACAAGGTTATTCTAAGGTTACTATTTTGAGGAACCTTTCTGATGGGTATTTTGAAGTAACATTAGAATTGTGGTTCTGATGTTAGCTAAGAAAGGATCTATACTTGAAGTAGATCCTTTTTTATGAAGATAAACTAATATGTCTTTCTCAAGTAGCATAACTTCATCAACCTTAACACACCTTCACAACACAAAGCATTTTGAAGTAAATTGCTTCATAAAATCAAAGTGAATGTATAGTTGTTGGTGTGTTAGTATTTTGTCCAAGGTTAGTCTATCATTTTGATGATTCATATATGTTCTTCTCATGGACATCTTCAACTTTCAACTTAATTGCATCATCTAATGTAGTTGGCATTCACTTTCTGATGTGCCCTCAGTGAGTGTGGAATCATATGAAAAGTGAGATGTTGTCTTTTAAGGTGTGTCAGACCTTAATTTTGTTTGGGGACTATCGTTCGCTGATACTTTGATTCTTTCTAGTCGAATTATGATATTGGGCGCCCGTTACAATGCGAAGCAAGGAATCACTCAGTGTTTTGATCAAGAAAACAAAAAGATACCAAGGAAGGGGGCAAAATGGCCTTTTTCTTGGATTTTTCTAGACCCTAGCTCGCCCATTCTAGCATCTGGCTCACCTGGGCCATGAAATAGCTTCATACCTAAGCAACCAGCTCGCCTGGGCGAGCTCGTTCCTTTAGAGCTAAGTAACTAGCTCGCCTGGGCGAGCTTCAACCACTCTAAAATGGCTTTTTCCTATAAATAGCCATGCTGGGGGGTTTTTAAGGGGTGCCAAGGTTCAGGAGTTGAGAGAAAAGAAGGAGAAAGAGAGAAAAGAAGAAGAAACGAAGCCGAGGCACTATCGAATCACGATCGTGATCATTCCCTACATTATTCTCTTGTTCTGTGTTCCTCGTGCAACAGTCGGTTAGTTTTGTTTTTAAGGATTAAATGTAATCTATGTACCCTTAGGGGTCCCCTCTGTTATTATGTGCATATTCATCTTCTCCATTTATCATCGATGATCTCATTTTTATTTGTAAAGTTTAATCCTAATCGATCACTAGTGTCGTAAATTGAAAGCTAATAAACAAAAACCAAAATAAAAAACCAACTCATAACTAACTTCTCTCCATCAAATATCACCTGAGATCGTTTCAAGGTCCAACGCCTTAATGAATTTCTTGTTTGTAATAAAAATGAATCTTTCAAAAGCATAAAACCAACTCAACACTCAAACTTTCTCACTTTAAAGAACTACGTAGGTCTGAATTCTTCATCGCACCTAAGGATACATAGGAGCAAGGACAGCCCCCTTGTCGACCCCAAAAAATAATAATAAAAATCAAAAAAGGGAAAATGCATAATTTTGAAGTCACGTGTTGCATACTCGATCAAAGACTGCTGCTCCTTGTGATGGGTGCATGGGGTGCTAATACCTTCCCTATGCGTAAACAACTCCTGAACCCTTCTTTTCAAAATTCGCAGACCTCCTTTTGGTTTTTCTAACGTTTTCCTTAAATAAATTTTGGTGGCGACTCCACTCGTTTTCTCCCTAAGAGACAAACGTGCTTTTATGTTATGTATTTTCTTTTGTTGTCCCGTCATGATGTAGGTTGCGACAAGGTGCATTCTGAACTCTATTTTGAAGTCTAGTCTTCAAAGTCAAGTTCTTCATCATTTTAATGTGGACTTTGATACAACTTTGTTAGTAGCCTTTGATAAATCTACTATGTAAGGCCTAGATGTCTTGTCCATTTCCATAAACAAGTACTTAGAGGGAAACATTCTTTGTCATGCAGATGGGCTTCAAGGAATCTTTTGAGTTCTTTATTTACTCTTGACAGATGTTCTAAGACAACTTTGCTAAGCACCTAAGAATGAGTGAACATGTCTGTTTCTTAATAAGATTGACACATAAACACTTGAGAAGAATGTTAGTCATCAAAAGCATCATCAAAAACATTAATTGTGGACAACTCCTTTGATGATGAATCTGAAGATGAAGATACTATTGACGATGATGAGTTATCTTTCATCTCAAGAAAGACTAGAAAGATGTGGAGAAATAAAAATGGATCTAGATGGAAGAAATCATGCAAAAGATTCTTTAAAGAAATAAGGGACAATGAGAAGAGTCTAGTCGATGTGCTATAAGTGCAAAAAACCTAGACACTTTAAATCAAAATGCCTAGAATTTGAAAGGACTAAAGACAAGAAGAAATCCTTCAGCTCAAAGGGCAAGAAATGATTAGTGAGCACCTGGGAAGACCTACACAACTCAAACTCAGATGAAGATGAGGAAGAACAAGTCGATCTGTGTCTGATAGCTGATATTATATCAGGAGAGGCAGAATCACCATTTGAAGAAGAGGTAGATCTTGATAACTCTGAATCTTTAAAATGAGCTTATCATGAAATACTTTCAAACTCTTTCATTCTCCTAAAAGCTTACAATTCCTTAAGAAAATATTTCAAAAGATTTATGAAGATGAAGTTGACACCAGTCGAATGAGTGAAACACATGAAACTCTAAAAATAAAGGAAGATAAGCTTCACTCCAAGAATAGGGAATTATCCAAAGAAAGAGATGTTCTCTTGCAAAACTTTCATGATTTAGAAAGAAAAATTGAGGAAATCCAAATTGAGTTGAAGTAGTTCAATGAGTTATAGGATTGGCTCAATGAAGAAAGATGTGATCTTTGGAAAAACTATGTTCTTCTACAAAAAGATTATGAAAACTTGGAAAACAATAAAAATGATCTTTTTGAAGAAAATGAGACACACAAAAGGTCTGTGAAACTCTTGAACAACAAGGTTGTGAGAAATGATGCCTTAAGAAATCAACCTCAAGATGTTGTAAAACTTCATGAGGAAATTAATATTCTAAAGGCAACCTTTGCCAAATTTGTCAAAGGAACTGATTGTCTTGACAAGTTGTTGAGATATAAGAGAAGTCTTGTGAACAAATCTAGTCACGGTTATAGAGGTAAAAAGTTTGTTCATGGTGTATTTGTTATTGTTTTTTATTTATATGGGAAAGTTGGACACAAAACATGTAAGTGCAAAGACCTACCAAAAAGAAGTACGCCTAATGTCTACAATAATAACAAAAGAGGACCCAAAAAGATTTGGGTACCCAATGAAAAGATTATTCTTGTTGCAAATGTGCTTGATAAAAGGAAAAAACTCTTGTCATGGTACCAGGACAATGGCTGCTCACATTTCATGATAAGAAAAAGGTCTATGTCCCAATGCTCGACTCTCAAGCATGGTGGAACAACAACTTCCTGAGAGAATCAGTAAGAAGTGGCGTTTAGAGTGAGTAAGTCAGGTATACTCTCTCCGCTCATTCATCTGCCCTTGCTTGTTAAGTCAGGTATACTTTCTCCACTCAATGCAATATCTCTTCAAATCAGTTTAGACCATTTTGAGAATCCATTTGTTGTTTGAATGCAATAATTATTACTAGTACTGAAAGATTAGATATTCTTGATGACAATGATCATATACTTAACATCAGGCTTATTGGCGGCGATCACAGACTTAGGGTACCTAACTAACTTATAACTAGCTCTACCTTATTACTTAGTATTTGACTATTTGCTTTCATTCTAAGATATATATTATGCACCTTTTTTCTTGGGGTAAGTGGAGTTTTCTTTTCTATGCTTATAACTTTGGTGGTTTCTTAATTTGTTTAAAAATAAGATATTTTCTACACATATTTATTTAGTTGTTAAAAAAAATTATTAGTGCATTCTTGTTTAAGTCTCTACAACATTGTAGAAAGTAACAAGTAACTGTTGTGTTCAGAAAAGTGGCAATTTTGTACAGTCATTCTCTACCACGTTTCTAGCTAAAGTTTTCATTATCTAGCAATTTACAAATTATGAATTGTCTAACTAAAGTGTCAATTTTGTAGAGTGAACACATTTTAAGAATCCATTTTTTGTTTGAATGCAATAATTACTAGTAACCAATATGCATGTTGCAACCCCAACAATTTTCTCTCTATAGTTGAATTTAACTCAACATCACCCTTTTAATGTAGGAGTTAACGGGTCTTTCCCATAGTATAGTTGAACTCAACAACTATAAAGTTAGGTAAGCACATAAATATAAAATTTTAGGCTTTAGAAAATTTATGAACCCTAGAAAGCCATGGTGCGAGAGAGAGGTTCATACCTCAACGGAGAGAGCTGAGACAGAGGTGGCAGAATGATAGTGAAGTAAGGTTGTATTGCAGTGTAGCAGCACGACGTAGCTTCACATAGGTTTGCAAGAAAGAGTGTCGAACTCAGCCACCATAGGGAGACTGTGAGGGGGTAACTCAGTGCAGCATGACGACAACATGGTGGAGGCAAAAGTGTCATTGTGAAAGGGCAAGAGAGACGCAGTGAAAGGTCGACTAGGTTCAATGTGAGAAGGCGCCAAAGTAATGTGACTGTGAGAGGGCGTGAGAACAAAATGGGAAAACACAAGGATGATTTTTTTTTAAAATGGATGTTATTCGCTTGATTTCAACATTTATTATTAAAGAAGCTGATGTTGAAATGCGATTTCTATGAGGGTTTTTTGAAAGACAATGTCAACAACTTGCATTTATTTACAAAATGTTGGAATTTTAGGGGATCCTTATAAAATATCAATAACCATCAGGAACACATTACGTTAGATTATCAAGAAGAGTTTTAGAAATACTTGGATCCATAATGATTGATAAAACAAACACAACAAAATCTGGAGAATAGTCATGAAAATTGATTTAATGACCTTCCTCAACCAAATATTCTTATTCCTTATGGGACCTTAGTTTTCTCTTCAGATGGGGAGAGGATAAACTATTTCTTGATTTGGTGTCTTGGGGACCATAACCATGCCTTAGGTTTTAAACCTATTAGGGTTCCCATTATCGCCTAATAGGCCAAACTAGTTTCCGCTCATTTAGCTCATATCAATTTTTTGTTGATAGTTTAATAGGCTCACTAAATTAGATTAGTTATATTGAGCCCAAAAAAATGTAAATAATTAATATAAATGTTACAATATAATATGTAGCCCACATTAATTAATTAATTAGGAATTACAAAATTCCTAACAATCTCCCACTTGGGTTTCATATTAACTTTACACATTTATACCATAAAATTCTTTAGGTGTGCAACCGTAAGTTATTTACTTTTAGACTTACCTTAACCAATCTGGTTCATCTTATATAACAACAAGGAACCACTGCGGTTTTCATCACAATCTAATGTGACTAAGCCACAATGATCACCATTGTCACTTATACTTGATGACATAGATCAAATATGGATAAGCAGCATGAAAGTAACATGTAATGTGATCTTATCCATGTTCATTTCCAACTAGTCCAAACCTTATTCTTTATAGAGATCAATCCAAATGGAACAAATATCACATATAAAACATAACACAAGTTTATAATAAGATGATAAACATCAACTTTATTACTACAGAAAATCCAAACAACAAAATGTTTGTAAACCATAAGATATAGAACATAAGCAAGACTCCTACTAAACTAAGGTACTATCAAGAATTACACCCGTATGAGCAGTGTGCTCATAAAAAACTTTAAGTGTCAGACCTTTAGTAAGTGGACCAGCTAGCATGGAATGAGTCCTTATATGTTCTATACAAATCCATATTTTTTGAATTCTTTATTTAACAACCAAATACTTTATGCCAACAAAATTTTAATTGGTTGAATCCTAAATAAGATCGCTAAGATATTATTCCAATAAACACCTGATGGCTTCTTAATGTTGGCAACAACAGGCAAGCCAATTACAATAATTTAACAGTCATAAATTCTAGTATGATGTCTCATAGCAAAATATTAACTCCAACAACATGGTTAAATATAGATCCTTATGAGGAGTGATTGCTATTAAGACATTCCGTAAAATCAATGTTAGAATACCCAATGATCTCTAAACTTTTAGACTTTCGATATGAAAATACGTAGTTTCTTGTTCTTTACAATTAGCGCATTATGTGTTTTACTACTTTCTAGTGTTGCATACCAAGATTACTCACATATCACCTTAGGATTCCCACTAAAAATTATTTTAGGACAATAAAAAATAAACTTAAGCATACATGGTAAATTTCAATATAACTATTTTGCAAGAATAAACTGTATGATGCTAGTAGGATGTCATCAACATATAATACCAAAATAATAAATTTACTCCCATTGAACTTTTAATATACGCAATCATCAACCATATTTACCTCAACACCTCTTTAGTTTGCATACCATAGACTTTGGATCATGTTAAACAAGGTTTTCTGGTTGCACTGTATAAATTTTTTCATCAATGTTTCCATTTAGAAACTAATCTTTTCATCTATCTATGCAAACAAATCATCAAAACAATCTACAATGTCATTATAGTCCCAAAAGTGTCTTTCTAAGAAATTAGAAAGAAAGTCTCTTTGTGATCAATGTCTTCCTTCTTGTAAAACTTTTGGTGACAAGAAAAACTTTATATATCTCAATATTACTCATTGAATTCGTTTCAACTATAGATATTTATCTACAAGTTATGGGTTTCACACTTTCAGGTAATTTGACAATATCCCAAATGTCATGTTCAACCATTGGTTTTATTACATCATTTATGGTACCAATCCACTTGTGAGTTAGAGCACAACATGACTTAACTAAAGAATCCACTTGAGAGTTAGACCGTAGCATCACTTGACTAAAGTCGATTAGACCTTCTCAATTAACCTAATGTCATATTCATGTTCTTAAAGAAATATAACATAATCATTCAAAGTACATTTTTCCTTTCTCTAGAGGATCTTCTTAATGACACTTCTTAAGGCTATTGAGTTTGAACTCTAGGTGGTGCTTGAGAGGAAATCTCAGTGTTGTCTTGTCTTTTAATAATGCTAGGCGTAACATAATTAAGTTCAACTTAATTAATTATCTTTAACTCCAACTTACCTTCATTCAGCCTATATGGCATTGCTTCGGCTGGACATCCCCAAATGTGCATATGCCTAATGTTGGGATTTCCCTGGCTCACACCTATAGGGGTTATTAGTGACTACTTTAATTAGTATCCTAAAAAGATGTAAATTGCATTCTTTAATGTCTTTCCCCAAAGCGACTTTGGTAGAGAAGAAGCAAACTTCTTACCATATTTGTACAAGTCTAGTGTCATCATTCTACAACTTTGTTCATGGTAGGTTTGCCTAACATTATATGTTGTAGAAAAATTTCAAAATTATTGAAGACAACACATGGGGGACTCCAAACGTTGCACCTTATGTCATATCTACCATAGTATTTCCCACAATCAGATTTGACAACCTTAATTTTCTTTCCTAGTTGAAGTTCAACTTCAGCTTTGAAAGACTAAATATCTAGAGGCCAAAACTTCTCATAATTTAAATAAAGAGAAATCATCTATGAATATAATAAAATACATTTTCTCATTCCATGAATCCATAAGAAATAGAACACTAATATATGTATGTATTAGTTCTAAGACATCCTTAGTTCTTTCGACACCTGAATTCCATTTTATTTGATTATTTTCCCTTTATATACTAAATGTAGACTATAAGGTCCCACCAATATAAAGGATTTGGAATTTCCCATAACACAAGCATCCAAATTCTCTATTGAGAGATATGACTTAAGCGTATATGTTATAAAGTGACGAAATTCTCATTTTAAGTTTTGTACCACCCAAAATTGTTTGCAATAGGAACACTCAATATCCATAAAAGATCTCATAACTTGCAACATTTGAATCACAAGAGACACTAACTTTGTTATTTCTAATCGAACAAGAATCAATGAATTTGTCCAAATTAGAAATAAAATTTGGTTTAATAAACAACTCAATATATGTCTCAACCAAATTCAAATGAAATCGAGTCTTTTAAAGCAACATAAAAGTTCTTATAGCTTCAACTGTAACTTTATGTCATCGCCCACATAGATGAATCTTTCATTATCACTTGGTAGATGACTCCATAGGTAACATCATATAGACATGCTTATGTGAGTAATAGAACCAAAACCTACCCATTAGCATCCTTCTGTACAAAACTAAATTAACTTTAAAACAAATAAAAATGAGAAGTTTACCATTCTTCACACACTAAATAGTGTAATTGGGACTTTTTTTATGCCTCATCCTACAAAAGCAACAAGGAAATTCCTTATCTTGTTCTCTTGTTTCTTCTCTTGGAATATCCCAAAAGTTATGCAATATCCTCAACTCTTAATTGACTCTTTTCAAACTCTAAATTTTATACATGCAGCTTCGGGATTCAAGTAATATGAGTAATTTAAATCGTAGTAGTAGCAACAACAACAATTAAAGAAGAGAACAATAAACATAAAAAGCACAAATAATCTTTACGGTAAATTTCAAGACTCAAATAAGATACCTAGTGCACCATTAATCCTCAATCTTTGGATTGAAAAGACTAATTGCAAGTGGTACTCTCAACGCATTGATCATACATTGGTGATAAGTTATGTCAAACAAAGGTTGTCTTTGGACACTCCATTGCCTACATGGAAAACTTATATGATGATTACTCTAGTCAAATAATGATTGTCTTTGGAAATTTCATTATTCACATGGAAGATCACACTATTTATAATCACCACATGTTTACCATCGCAAGCATGTAATTATTCTACCAAATTGTGTCTTCCTTCGGGCCAAGCACAATACGCATGAATAATTCCATGCAACATCTATGTACATTCAATCAAATCAACTTATGCAACTGAGGTTACTTTGACAACATGTTATTTCAATCAATGTAACCAAAAAATACAAGATAATTTAATATAATAAATGGGAGGTCTTAAAATTACACAACTTTTAAATATAATCAAGTAAGTTATATAAAAATATATATAGCAGAACGTGCAAATATTTCACATAATGGACTCATCACAAGATACTTGGCACAACATTAATTCATAGTCTTTTGATAGAAAAATTAATTTGCAAATGGTACTCTCTACCTTTATGCAATGATCAAATATTAGCAATCAACTCTATCAAATAATAATATTTCTTTGGACCAACTATTATTCACATAAAAATTACTTTATGATTGTTACATATTTATCATCATAGATATGTTATTATTTGACCTAATTATGTCTTCCTTTGGGCCAAGCATAATTAGCATAAATAATATCATATAAATATTCATGCAATTTTAATTAAATCAATTTATATTACATAATAGGGATTACTTTGGCAATATATTGTTTCAACCAACTCAATTAAAAATTAGCTAATAATTAGGAAGAGTCTATAAAATTTGCACCTAAATATAACACTGTGACAAATTAATGAAACGAATTAAAAATATTGAATGCAAACAATACAATAAACCAAGACATTTCAAAATCTCCTGTCAGTGCTTCTAGTCTCTATAGTCTGTTCCATCGTACCAATGCAAACAAAACAATGAAAATTAATGTTGTGTACACAACGTGATAATGGTATCCAAAATATTCACAAATTGCACAAAATAACTTTATTAAAGGCATAACCCATGTGGCTTTGAATTCAACGTAAAAAGGTTTTCGGAAACCCACAAAAAAGTGTATAGAGCTTCCTCAAATATATATCACAAGCGACGTGAACAGAAGTTATGCATAAATCCAAAAGGGATGCTGAAAAATGATAGAATCGAATTCAAACCAAATATGGAAAATAGCAATATTTGAATTTACCGACAATTAATATATATTGTCCCAAAATGAAATTAGAGTTCATATAAAAAATTAATTGATCCATGCATAATGGGAATTAAACAACTTTTAATCCGAATAACCTAACTATAATAGTGGCTTTAATACCATTTGTTGGAATTTTAGAAGATTCTTATAAAATATCAATAACCTCCAAGAATACATTACGTTAGATTATCAAGAAAAGTTTTAGGAATATCTGGATCCATAATGGTTGATCAAACAAACGTAGTGGAATCTGGAGAACAATCGTGAACAATTGGTTTACTGACCTTCCTCAACCAAATCTCCTTATTCCTTATGGGACCTTCGTTTTCTTCAGATGGGGAGAGGATAAACTGTTTCTTGATTTGGTGCCTTGAGGATCATAACCATGTCTTAGGTTTTAAACCTATTAGGATTCCCATTATCCTTTAATGATCCAAACTAGTTTCCGCTTATCAAGTCCATATCAATTTTTTGTTGATAGTCTAATAGGCTCACCAAATTAGATTAGTTATATTGAGCCCATAAAAATGTAAATAGCTAATATAAATGTTATAATATAATATGTAACCCACATTAATTAATTAGGAATTATAAAATTCCTAACACAAAAATGCCACCACCTTTTTTACTACAATGGTTTTAGTATAACCATCATTGAACCAATATCATAGAAGCCCCATTTTGTAGTAGTGCTGATTGTCACTGCCACCACCTTGATCACTACTAGAACCACAACCATAATTATCGTCGCTACCACTACTATCATCAACCGCCACCACCTTCGCCTTTATGATTGTTGTTATCGTTGTTGTCACCACCATGTCCACCGTTGCAACCACCACCATGATTATTGTTATCACCGTCATCATTAATCGTCACTACCACCATCATCAACAACCACCACCTTGATGGTCGTCGTCCCCACTGTTGTTGCCACCACCACCATTGGCGGAGGTGGAGGTGGTAACATTTATGGTGATGGCGATGGGTAAATGATAATTGAGATATTGTAGGACATGATTCTTTAGTGAATCTCTTAGAGATTTAATGGTTATTGGATGTTAATTTGAATTTTTAAATATTTTAATATCAATCATCTATTATTTTTGTTGTGGAAGATGCTTTATGGTACACAAAGAAATTCGTACTCTTTACACGAATGATGTGGCTTAGCTTATTTTGGCTATGCTTAGTTTTCTCCGTTTTCTTTCGTTAGAAATCCAATAGTCTTGATTACATATAAGGTTTGATTCATTTGCAGTGGTGCCTTCATCACTTCATTTTCAACCGAAGCTTATCAAATTGGCTTTGGAGCACCTAGATGTTGAAGAAGGCCTTGGAGCATCAACGGATTGAGAAGTCACAAGAAAATTGACTAAGGCCAGAGAACTTTGAAACAATTGTTGTAGCAATGATGAACAATGCTATGCCAAACAATTGTAGAAATTGCTTGAGAATATTTTCTATTTGCTTTTGATAAATAACTCCACAATTAGCAGAAGATAATCTAGGATAAAATCTTAATATTTTATTTTTTCTTATCTTATAACATTTTAATTTATTAGTTTTAAAAATAATTACACATCATATAACAATAAAACATAAGCTTTTATTATGAAGTAATTAACAAGACTATTTTGGTTCATTTCGTACTTCATCCATTCACACCATATAACAACACACTCTCTCTCTATATACATATAAAAGCATGGTCAATTAGATATCCAACCATCGCAACAACCTAATTGCAAAAGCGGAGCTATACCAACTGGACTATATCCCCATATATACTAGATTAAAATTAAAAAAAAAAAAAAAAACTGTTAAACATTGTATTACAGGAGCATTTATGGAGCGGA
The DNA here is from genome assembly GCF_004193775.1 of Glycine soja. Lineage (NCBI taxonomy): Eukaryota > Viridiplantae > Streptophyta > Magnoliopsida > Fabales > Fabaceae > Glycine > Glycine soja. The sequence continues at coordinate 23,509,976 of NC_041019.1, forward strand.
AGCCTAGTTCTAGAAAATATCAATATAACCCTCTTGTGGCAAAAATGGTCTTTTGGCTATTATGAATTCATCAATGATGTTATGTGTCTTCATTGCAAACGTTGAATAATGAGATATTGTTGTGACAAGGCATCTTATCCATAGTTGTGCATACATAATAAATTGCAAGTTGAGACCCACAGCAAAGGTAGGCTAATTGACACCCACTCGAATGTCTGCCATCATGTGTGGGTCCGAAAAGCATTGGTGTTTATTGTTTAGGGGCCAAACTTTGCGTCAGGATTCAATGCAACTCCACAAAAAAGTGAGAAAGATGAGGGAAACTCGATGATCTGATATGATTTTATGTTGCCAGTGCTTGGAGCACATAAACATATAGTTTACCATATCCAAAAGAGATCAAAATGTAGGTGGGGGCGTTAGTTGAATTAATTATCAAACCCGTGACATAGAAAGAAAGCACACAAACTTGTGTGTTGCATATTGATCCATATTTTTATATCAGATTGCATCATGAGTCTTATGCATATGTGCATATCCTCTTTTCTCTATATCTCTATAATTTGCTTCTATTCTCTGAGAAAGTTCTTCCTGAATCTTGAAGGTTCTTCAACACCCTTCTTAAGGTGTGGTCTCCAAATACATTTATGTTGCTACATCTTAACTTATTAGTTGGAAGAGTCACTAACTTGGATGGTAAATTTTAATAAATAGTTGTGCAGAATGTGTTTGAGTTGTTGTAAATTTTTTGGTATTTGAATTTCCTGAATCTTGAAGGTTCCTCAAAACCCTTTTTAAGGTGTGGTCTCCAAATACATATATAGTTATGTTGCTACATCTTGTGAATTGCAAGAGTGGCTAACCTGGATAGTCATTTTGTAACAAACAGTTAAAAGTGTGAGAGATGTTGTAAATTTCCTGATATTTAAATTTTGTAACAAAAGATGTTCTATTTGTATGTTCGGTAGTGCAGGAATTGAAGAGCATGGAAAGTGACCAGAAAGTCCAAATAGCTTCTTGGAGTGAGGTCATGTCAGGTGCTGGGGTGGAGTTTCATCAAGGGGCTCCTAATTTGGGACAAGGTGGTGGTGGTGGCCTTCAGAGACAACCTAGTATGACCAAGAACAATTGTCTTTGTTCTCCAACCACACATTCTGGTTCGTTTCGTTGCCGGCTTCACCGCTCCCCTAGCCTCCAGAGGACCAAAAGCATGGAATCAGAGTCCCTCAGGGATCACGCATCAAAAGTCCATGCTTCAATTGTTGATGCTGTTGCTGATGCCAACAAGGATCCAGTGCATTGATCTTCTGATGAATTGAATGTTAAATTGTCATTAAGCTGCCATATGTTTTACTTGTGTGTAGGCGTGTCATGTTTACTTTCTATCTATTCATAAACTTATAACTGCGAAGTGTGGAGATGTATGTAATGCAAGTACTTTTACTGTATTTGATTGTCACGTGAACAATTTGGGATCATTTAATTTCATCCCTGCTTGATTCTCCTTTCAAGTTTATGTTATTGTAAGTTGAAATACCCGTTGTCTTTTCACATTCCCGTTTTTTTTCAAAGTGTCCTTTCTTAACTTGATCAATAAATTTAGTAGTTTAGGGCCTGCAGGTTTAAATCTAGTTGTATCTAGTCTTCTGTTGTCTTTGTGGTATGTCATGGGAAGCAATACACTTATGTGTAGCCTACGATAATCTATGACTGCAGTCTCTGTGCTTCCAAAAGACCAAAACTCATCAAATCCCTGTGCTTCATGAACAAGAATCACTTCCTTGTTTCTGAAACTGAGATTTTGCAGAGGACAAAACTTAGTGCAGTTGCTTGAGCATTGATGTTATTTTTTTTAATTAGAATCGAAGATTACTTGGAAAACTAGTTCTAGCTTTTATTATGCGTATTACTACTTGTATAAAGCTCAATTTTAATTTAAGAGGAATACTAAAAACATTAACGATTGTCCATTTGGCAAACTCTTTTTTGATGTCAAAATTTTCCCGTAGTTTTAGATGTCTTCAAGATGTTACATAACAAACTCGGGTTCCCAGTGAATCTAAATATAGCAAACATCAAAGGTTATGTGTACATTAGATATTATTAGTATATTATAAAATTTAATCTATGTATATGTTGCCAATTATGAGATTCAACATGAACCCAAGTCTAGCAACAAAATTTTCGCCTGACATCGTACCCTGATTTTCCCCTGACATCGTACCCTGATGATGAACAACTACAATCTCTTTCAGATTTGAGTTGTAACTACATCGAAGATACAACACTGAATCATTGAAACAACCACCTACACCAAGTCACCAACATTTCCTAGAGATGGAAAAGAAAAATTGGATTTTGGCTTACCAACATGGCCCATTACTATTTAGACACGAATTGCAAACCCTCACCATTGTCACTTGCAAGCGATTAATTTTTTGACCAGTAAAATTTCCAATTATTTGTGTTATGTGGGTAGTATATTTTCGGTAAACATGTTCAGAAATAAGCTTTCTAATCATTTCCTTGCATAAATTTGATTTCGTATCTCTAACTTCTAAATAGTTTTTTTCTTTTTCGGTTCCAACTTTTAAATAGTAAAAGTAGAGCAACGAACCATCGGAAAATAAAGAGATCCACTAAGAACCAGGAGGGTACATTCCCATTCACCGATTCACGCAACTTCTTGACAAATGACTAGTAAGTAGTTTGAATTGAACTAGAGAAGAAGCAAACAAAATATCAAAAGGAATGTAAACACTAATGGTTCAAGTAGTACCAAAAAAAATTGTTAATGCTAATCATACCTAGTAGTAAATCAGTTACAGGAATATTCATGCAGGCATGCTCTCAAAATAGTTATTTAGTCAAGGTCAAAGAAACTATGATGACTAGTGATCATAATTGCAACAATGATGACGATGACCACCACAGCCAGTCCCCCACTATATGATTCCCATAAGCTTTTATATGACTTTGTTGGAACTAAAAAAAAGGGTATGATTCTTTCACCGCCTCCAAAACAGTAAGAGGTCGGTCTCAAGTTTGAGAGATTGAACTAACTAGTTAGTTCTCTAGGGACATAATTCATCCCATCAATCCCACAAAATCCAAATTAATGATAGTAATTAGAAATCTGAGAGTAAAGGAGGTTGAAAGTGACCTCCATCAAATTGATCTTAATACTGCAATTAAGAAGTCAAATCAATACCAAAATAATTACTAGCTGATAGTATTAAAGAAGTCTATGATTTCAGGGCCTCAACTTGTTAAACATTTTTCTTAGTAATGCTGAAAAGGCTTCGCTTTAAATGGAATTCCCATCTTTACTCTTCATTTGTTTTTTGCTTAGAATAGTATATATAGATACATGGAGATTTATGTAGGGATGGAGCAATGCTGAGTCATGGGTATTAAACACAACAAGTGGTTTTAGATTCAACAGTTGTCGTTGTTTCAATAAAACCACTTAGAAGCAAACATATCTTACCAATGCTGGATCTTTTTCTTTCTTGTTTATTTGTGCTACTTTTTGGTCGGCTATACATTGCACATCATTTTGTTAATCAAACTAACACACTAGATTGTTCCACTGCATGATATATTAATGACAAATCTCTGCTAACAAAACATCAAATGGTCGAACCTTAATTATTTGCCACAAGTCCTATCCATAACAAGATATCAATTCAATAAGTAACTAGATTATCCGCGTGGATACAAAATAGATATGAGGAAGATAATCTGATATTACAGTATTAATTGCTGTGTCAGAAGCATGAATATGCCAATAATTAATTTTATCAACAGAATCAGGACCCATTTGAAGTGAACCATCAAAGATGAACATAGCCACGTGTTTCAGATTCGTGGACACACACGGCACCATTGGACCTACAATACGTCACTTACTCCTAAGTTTCCTCTTCCTCATCATCCAGTTTTTCACATGTTACCAAAGAGATTTCCCCTCTTGTGAAAAATCTTGTTTCTCATTATTATATAGGTTACACGAACAATGCACATTTGGATTCAATGATTTTCCCTAGATGTTACATTACAACTTACATATAGTATATGTTACCCTCTAATTCCCCATATCCCCCATCATGGATAATCTTAAAAATTCACTCAATTCTTTTCAGTGGCACTTCTGTTTGTAGCCCACAACTTGCTAAACATTCGTTTGGGCTGAGTGGGAAGACCAAGACCCTTAAATTTAGAAGTTCTTCCAATCTCATCACGGGGCACAACATTTTCATCCAAGTCATCCTCAGCTAGCTTCATTCTGAGGGTAGGGTTCCTAGTTGTTGACTTTGGTGACTTGAATCCAGAAACACTCCAATTGTCATCAGCATGAATACTAGTCGTGGTGCTCAATGGTGCTGTGTGCTTTGAAGGGTCAATGCCATGAGCTGTGAGCAATGCCTTGATGTTGCTTGGCATGTCACTCACTTTGCCTCCAGCTGCTGCTGCTCTTGCTTGCTCAAAGAAGAGAACTTGGACTACAACTCTTAGGGGAAGAAGCTCATTCTGTGCTGCATGCATGCATGCTTCCATTGACAGTTTTTTGCAGTCTAAAATTCTACATAGTCTCTTCCTTTCACTCTTGCTGAGTTCTGGATGTGCCTACATTTTCAAGTTAAACAAAAAATTTAGTGATACTAATAAGGTTCTTTCTTCCAGTAACAGACATATATTACATTACTAAAGTGTTCAGAGTTCTCTTTTTTGTAAAATTTTTGCTTAATGGAATGGACACATTTATCATGGATAATGGGAAGAACACACTATCAATCATGTGAAGGACTAAAGGACATTTATCTCCTTTTCTTTTTATCCCGATCTAATGAACACAACTAGTATAAATAAAAACTCATTAGGATCGGTTTAGTGGCAGAGGATTTGAGTATTTTGCAGGATGTCGTAAGTTCAAATTTCACTGTCGCCATTATACACTTAAGAATCAAAAAACTAGTACCGATAAAACAAACTCGTGTGTGCCAAAAATGTTCTTTCATAGTTATCACTGGCAATTCTTTTCTTTCTTGTTCCAACCAAGTGAAATGACTAAATGCCAGAACGGAAATTAGAAACTGCGAGTATTAGTCAGAAAGTGGCTTCATTCAGGCCAAAATTTCTGGTGGGTCATCCTACACCTAAACCACGAAAAAATGTTGAATGAGACAAGATTTCAAGGTCGAGTTGTTTATCCACCAATTCTGTCCCACCACTGAAACATGTTCAACCAGAGTCCCCCCGGGAACCCCTCTTTGTTGGCCATTATTTATTTCTAGCATGTACAAAATGCAGTAATTCTGAAAACAAATAGAAATTCCTCACAAAAAAATTACCTTGAGGTAAATGTCAATAGCTCTGTACAGATCATCATGGTCATGCCTTGCAAAATCTGGTATAGTTTCAGCAATAGCAATGAATTTTGAGAGAGCCAAATTCACATCCCTGGCCACCTCTTGAAGGTACCTATCCACAAGCTTTGCCACCATAAGTTTTGAGCTATGAGAAGCTGAGGAGGACCTCCTACTCTCTTGAAACTCGAAGTTAATATTCTCCGCGGAACGAGACCGCCTTCTTTCGACGGCCAACCTTGATCTTGGAGGGCTGGTTGGAGGACTCTGACCTTGCAACATGAACTGTTCCAATATGGTCATCACCAAGTCCACTTCATACATCATATCATTAGTACTCTTAGACACCGAGCGTATCAGAAGATCGTTAACCGTTGCTTCCTCCAATTGAAGTCCTACTCTTGTGGCCAATTCCACTTTAGAAGAAGCAGAGGCATTGAGAATATTAGCAGCCTTCAAGAGCTTAAAAAGGAAGCTGCAAGAAACAGCACCTTTCTCTGCTGGAAGCAAGCTCACTATTGATTCCAAAAGCAGCCTATGCTTTGAATTCACTTCACTAGCAGAATCTGAATCTGAGTCTGATTCAGTCTCCCTCTTGACATTATGCACATTCTTCCTTATATTTGGTAGCCATCTAGATGCATAAATTTTCAATGCATCACCAATGAGATTTGAGGGTGTCTTGCCACCAGATTTGATAGCCATCATGGTTCTCCAATACAAGTCTATGCTCAAATCTGCTAAATCCTCAGCCCACCATCCCTTGCTTGTTGATTTGTGTCTCAGGCTTTCGGTTTCGTTGTATGAAGACACATCATTCCTCAATCTCCGGGAATGGCTGTGTGACAAACTCACCTTTGAGGGGTGGCTTAAGGCCTTTGAGGCAATGGCCTCAATGCATCTGCTGGAAACTGTCAAATCCTCTGACCACAAAGGCAATGCCTTTGTGGTTTGGAGAGTCACAATGGAATCCTTCCAGCCATTGAGGATGCAAGAGTTGAAGAAAACATCAAGCTTGTAAATCAAATTCCCCTTCTCAACATCCTCAGTCATCTGCAAGTACTCGGCCGCGCTTCGCGCGGCCACAATGTTGTAAGCACTGAGAGTGATGGTTATGCCATAGCAGAACTTGGCACACAGCTCAAATGCTTCCACCCCACCCGGAAAATCAGGGAGTTGGACTATTTGGTGCTGTGGAGAATCAGAACTCTCTGAGCATAACCTTTGCAGGCGCAAACATTTGGACAATAGTGGAAACTGAACAACATCATGAACTTGTGTGACTAAACAATAAAAAGATAGAAAAAGTTTTGTTCAAAAAACAAAATGGACTGAGATATAGAACTTGAAGAGTTTCTAATTTTCTATAATTGGTAATTTGGTATCCTCAAGTATAAAAATTTCAAGAAGCACACCTTGTGAAGTAGGTATCTAGTTCCTTTCACTTGAATTATGAGGTCACTTGAAACTTCAGAAGAGATTGTCCTGCATACAAAGAAAAAGAAAAAACTCATGTTACTCACCTAAAGCTGATACATCATCAATCGTCTACAATTAGAAACAATCAAATGATGAATCTATGACTTGCCTTACAGACTCTGCAGTGTAAAAGGTGTCCGAACGAGATCCAAGTTTCATAAACTTCATGACTGTGTGTCAATTTCTTTTATACTAAATCATATGTTAAACTGAACCAGTTACTTGAATAATTCAGAACTGCAGAAAGCACAAGAAGTGCATAGAGCAGATAGTGGTGAAGAAAATCTACATGAAATGCTCTTTCATTATATTGCCAAGTTGAAAATCAATCAACAGAACTCATAAAGTTTCTGGAGCCTCAATACAAAACTTCAAGAACTCTCGGACAGAAAGAAAAAGAAAGTAAAGAAGATGAAGAAGTTTTTTCTTGGATGAGAGAGAAGATGTCAAAGGAAAAGGAAAAACAAGAGGCTTGCCATGGGAAGAAATAATATAAAGCAGTTTAAATAAGTAGGAGTGACAACAAATTTGATAAACAGGAATGCAAGTTTTATCCCATTTATTCAAAAACACAATTTTCGTTATTGATTGAAATTTGTAAAAAAAAAATGAAATTATAAATGGAATTTGTTAAATAATAGATGAGACCTACGTAATTCTGTAAGTAATTATAGATTATAATGTTCAATCATTGATAGAAAGTGTATTTGAAAGATTACGGAAAGAAGTGTGTTTCTAACGCTGTTCAATGCTCAATCAACATAAATTGGGACGAGAGAGCATCTAACACTACAAAGTTAGGACATACCTGATAGGAGATGCTATTTTGGGTTTTTAATAATCTTTTTTGGTGCATTTTACTCTTAAGATTTCCTAAATTTTTTATTTCAAAAATAGATATCATTTTTTATAAAAAATTATTTTAAAATAATGAAAAATGATTAATTATATATTTTTTTATTTCAAAAATATTTATAATTGAAAATACAAAATTTATTAATAATTAAAATATTTATTTATCAATATAATTTAAACTTGCAATAATACATAAAATTGATAGAAAAAAATACAAACATCGACATTGAATAATAAAAATTAAATTTCTTGGAAAAACAGAAATAGAAATAGAAAAAAAATAGTGCATGATAGACAAAAAAAAATATCTTTTGAGAAATAATACAAATTTTGGTAATTTTCATAAAAGAACGTGAAAATCTTACCGTCAACTTTAATAATGGATCTTATAAATATTAGATTTTAAAATCAAGATCTCCTCTCAAGAATCACTATTGAAAATAACATAGCTAAATTGGACATTTAAAGAGAAAGGATAGAATTAAAGAGCAATAATACATATTCTTCCCGATTTAGGCTAAGATATAGATTACATAGGCATGCTCTAGAATAAATGAACTATATATATAGCTTAGCAGCACAGCACCCACACAAAAATATGGAACAAAACCAAATTTTGTTTTTAAAAATGATTATAAATTGAACAAAAAGTTGGATGTATTTTTTAAGTATGGTTTTCAAATCGAAATAATTGCAACTCAATAATCTACATAACAAAAATTAGTATTTAGCGTCAACACATATAACTAGGTTGTCTTTACAAATTCTCCTAAAAATCTTCCTATTATTTTATAAGAAAGAGAATAATTATAAATTATTCTTAGACATTCTTCTATGAATCCCCTTACTTCTTTTTGTATTGTAAGTTTTAAATATGTTTTAGGTTTAACTATTTATTTGATGTTCCTATATAGTTATTTTTTTAAGTCTCATGTAATTTTTAATCTGTTTTAAAAATTAAAAAAAAAGATTAAAATGATATGTATAACGAAAAAAAGAATTATATTTTGTAAGTGATATCATATCTTTTTACAAATCTTTTTCTTATTTTATAAAGAAAATATTAATAATAAATATATTTAATATCTTTAAAATATAAAACTTAGAATATTTACAAGAAAATTTATAAGAAGATTTAAAATTATTTATAAAAAAAAAGCATCATTGTATAACAGGAAATACTCAGCTAAAATAAAGAATGCAATTGAGACGTGAGATTTTTACAAGCTGAGGTAAGAGCATCTGGATACTCAATAATGAAACTGTCAATCATTCATTGACCAAATTCGACCTAGGAAGATTGTGCAACTTTATTATTTATTTATATTTTTATTCTGTTTTGCTTTGTTACTTAGTAGAACTGTAGCATGTTGTTCTATATTAACAAAAAGAAAAGAGAAAAGAAATACGGTGTTGTTGTAGGCTGTTACTTTTTACTATGGAGACAAGCCATTGCTAGCGTGCAATTCCAAAGGGCAATTTCCACGTGCTTATCCTGCGCCTACTAGTTACCCTTCACAATTCCAATGGATATCCTCATGTACATATTAATTTCATCTTATTATATACTATAAAAGATCATGGGTAAAGATTGCCCCTATGTGTTACAAAGATAACCAAATTGCCATTTTTCTCTCTTTTTTGTCTGTCTTCTGGACGAGCCTTCATTTTCATTTATTGCAAATGGCCCAGTAGATAGAAACTCGGCCAGACTATAAAAGGGACAAACTTTTTTTGAAATTTATCAAAATAGGAGTAAATTTCAAATTAATACCCACAATTCTATTACTTTTGAAATTAAAGTCGTAAATTAATTCATAATTTTTTTTATTAAAGTCGTAAAAAAATAATTTTAATTACAATTTTAAAATCATAAATATTTTAATTTTTTTAAAATAAGTCGTAAACATATTTACTATCTCAAAGTCGCACTTTTTTAAAATTAATTATTAATAAATTTAAATTAGTTTTAATTTTAAATTTTTATTTCAACGTTTTTAATCAATCTTTTTAATATTTTTGTTACTAATATAAATAAATAATATTAACTTAAAATTTATCAAATAATATTAAATTAATTTTAATTAATTTTTACAGTTATTATTAAGTATATTAATAATTTCATATAGTATTATCAATTAATTTTATATGATAAAATTATTTTAATATTAAAAAAATAATTTAGTAATAAAAATAGTTGTTTTAATAAAAACAATATAATATATTACTATAAAATAAACAATACAAGTTAAACACTATTGTAAAATTAAAAAGTAATAAAAGTAGTTGTGAAACATCATCTTACTATTAATATTTTTCTTAAATAAATATATATTATACTTTTTAATATTTTTATTTAAATTTAAGTCTTTTGTTTACATTATTTATCTAATTTATGAAACAAATAATAATCCTTAAGGTTTAGTAAAAAAAATATAAGAAATATTAAATAAAAAATATACAAATATAAAAATATTAAATAAAACTATAAATTAAAACTAATTTAAATTTGTTAATAATTAATTTAAAGTGTAATTAAAAAAAATCAAAAGTCGGTTACTTTTTTATGACTTTAGTAAAAAGAGAAAAAAAAAAACAACAATAACAATAAAAGTTGTGAATTATTTTACAATTTTCTCTTTAAAAGTCGTATTCCTTTAGGAATTAATTTGAAATTATCCCATTTAGTAAATTCCAAAAATAATTACCCTTTTTTAGTAATTTCAACTCGAAACTCCGCATATCATGAGTAAAACTTTGAAAAACTCTAGGTTATCCAATGTTGGTTTCATGAGACGTAGATTTTTAACTTATTAGGTAAAATTAAGTTTTTTTCTGGTTGCGAATTTTGGCTGTAAGTGCTGGAATTGGTTAGAATGTGTTAATCTTGTAGTTGATGGTTGTCTTATACTTTGTCTCCCTTAGGATTCTAAAGAGGCAAATATCCTGTGTTGAGTAACCGAGGGAATTAACTGCACCAAATTTGATACCATACTTTAATTTATTTATTTATTTATATATATGATTCAACTTTTTTAATTGCTACTCGGATCTTTCTTTCACACTTGTAATCAAACATCGTGTGATTTTTTTTTTCCCTGGAATTCTCTCGCTTTCAGTTTGATGAGCTCATATAAATAATTAAGGAACTATGAGATGGATGGCTGCGGGCCCTTTATTGGTAGGAAACAGAAAAGGAAAAACAGTTATAAGGGTATGATATTCATGATTGGTTCCATATAGTGATGTGTCAGAATGATTTGTTCAATGCTAAAATCAATATATCAATTTTTGTTGGAAGAATTATAAGAAAAATAACAGAGAGGAGAGGAGGGGTCGGCTTCTATTTTAATTATATGCTTCATCGATCCAAGCTTTAAGAATCCCACCCTCATAGATTCCACTGTAAAGATTGAAAACACTCTTAGTTTTGTAGTAGGCCTACAATGTTCATGATGCATCATCTCAAAATAACAATGAACAGAGAAGTACGATGGAGAATTTAGCTCCACAAAATTATTCTATTAAGTGGTGGTGTACACACCTATGATTCTCGTAATTTGATCTTACGGCATTAGTCATTTGCCAGGCTCATGTTTTCTCATACTTTAAAAGATTAATGCCTTTTTTATCCATTGAATTTTAAGAAAAAATCTTGAATAGTGAAACAACTAAGCCGAAAATGAGAACCAAGAAATGGCCTCTACAGCCATCGAAAAAGAAAAAATTGAAAAAAATCCTAACAAGGTTCGAAGTGAAGACCAATCGATTTGAGAATGTTTTTGCATGTGACTTTGAACAAGGTGAGAATATATAGAAACATTATTACATGAATATAAAGATTGCTTTGTGTGGGACTATAATGAAATGGTTGGTCTCAGTAAAGATTTGGTTGAGCATAGACTACCTATTCAAGAAGGCAAGAAATCAACAAAACAAACCCCTCGAAGTTTCGCACCAGAGGTGGTAACTAAGATCAAAGAAGAAGTCGAAAGGCTATTTAATGGAAAGTTCATCTGAACAGTAAGGTACGTGGATTGGATTTCGAATGTCGTTCCTATAATTAAGAAAAATGGTAAAATGTGTGTTTGCATATATTTTGTAGATTTAAATTCAATAACTCCTAAAGATGAATATCCTATGTTGATATGTTAGTTGATTTAGCACCCGAGAATGAAATCTTTAGTTTATTAGATGGTTATTCTGGTTATAACCAAATTTAAATGGCTGAACAAGATATATCAAAAATATCCTTTCAATGTCCTAGTGCTTTGGGCACTTATGAAGGGACAATCATACCATTTGGCTTAAAAAATGTAGGTGTGACTTATCAAAAGGAAATAGATTCATTTTTTCATGATTTGATAGGTGATTACATGCAAATATACATAGATGATGTGTTGTTGTTAAATCACAATTGAAAGAGAATAATTTGACTCATTTGAGAGCATCATTTGAAAGAATGAGAAAGCATGGATTGAAAACGAATCATATCATTGGGTGTTTTTGTAGGTGAACTATTTTAATTTGTCATACATAAAAAAGGAATCCAATTTGACAAAAACAAAGCCAAGGCAATAATAGAAACTTCTCCACCTAAGATTAAGAAGCAACTTCAATCCCTATTAGGTAAAGTGAATTTCCTTCGAAGGGTTATATCTAATTTATTTGGAAAAACTCAAGTGTTTTCTCTTTTGCTTTGATTGAAGAATGAAGCTAATTTTAAAAGGGAGAAGGAGCATCAAGATGCCTTCGAAAAGATCAAGAATTACCTGATTAATCCACCTGTTATGTGTTAGACATTGGACGATCCATCACTAGCTGATCCAGACATCTCTTAAAGTTTTGATGAAGACAAAGATATAAATTTATGTTAGTCAATTTGTTACATGTAAGTATACAGGATTGATGATTGGAAGCAACATCAGGAGAAACTTATCCATTAGTGGATACCTCTTCTACTGGAGTAGGAAGTACTCATCTAGTCCATCAAAATATCTATTAGGATATGAACGCTTATTTGAATTTATCAGTTTATGCCAGTTTATATGATTCTATTTAAAAGGAATAAATCTGCAAATCAAACTTTCATTTCCTTTTATGAGTTTAATGATCATATTGAGTTATGAAAGTTTTGATTCTATCAAATAGAAATGCACAACAATTATATTATCCAATCCCGAAGATACTCTCCATAATTACGAGCTTCTCTCTACCTATAAATACGACATCAAGGATTGAAGAACAACGATGAAAAAGTGCAGAAAAACAAGAGTCGTGAATCTAGAAACAAGAGAAAAGAAAAGCATTAGTTGAGAAATACACTGAGCTTAAGAGAGTCCATTCTTTGTAATACACAAAGTACTTCTAAGATATTAGAACTTTATTGTAAATTCATTCATTGAGTGTCGTAAAGAATCTCTGATTATACATCAAAGTTTTGTTTGTGAAAGCCAACAGAGACTTAGTGACAAAATAATACTTAGGTGTTCTTAGATTCAAGGGGAGTCTAAGGATTGTTGTTAGAGTTTTATTCACGTTAGATTCAACTTATAGGCTAAGTAACACAATCATGATGTAGTAACTGAACTATTATGGTAGATATCAATGAAATCTTAAAAGATATGGTATTATTTAAATTTTCAATTTTAGAATTTTTACTAACTACCTAGAAGATAAGAGATATTTACAATCTAATAAAATCTAATGTAAAAGATATATAGACTCACTCTATTTACTTTAATTATTATCTACTAATCTATCTACACCTAATAAAATTTTTCTATAATTATCTATAACTATTTACATTATTTACTAGTCTATTTACAAATATTTAAAAGTTCTTAATCAAATAAAAATAAAATTTCATTTATTCTTCAATAACGGTGCCAAAAACTTGTTAGGTTTTTATTTCATGTTAGATTCAATTTATAGGTCAAGTGTAACCCAATCATGATGTAGCAACTGAACTATCGTCCATGTCGTCTCCTAAAGGAATAAAAGAGGGATTTCATATAATTATTTAACTAAGAACTAGGTTTTTGTATTTTTGTTTTGTGCTTGCCACGAAATAAATAACATAAATATAAACTGCAATAAAATTAAATGATAATAAAATAATTAAGTAAAGATAGAAATACTAGACTTGGATGGTGACATCGATCTTAATGAATGAATATCTAGGTGTGGACATAGAATTCTCTCAATCCACTATAACTTGACAATTCTCTACTTATCTGTCTTGCTCATCCTCAATTCACTAATGTATTCTACCTCGGCTCCTGTATGGTCGCAAATTCTTAACTAATTGTCTGATACCTAATCCCCTGGACATACCGACAGAAGCAATCAACATTAATGGTCGAGAATTAGCGACACTTAACCAAGATTATTCTATCCCTAGAGATAATCTCAATTAAGTACTTGATTAATGTTCAGGTTTCAACAAGGCTCGACAAAGTGCAAGTCAATTCCTGAATTCATCTACATAATGGTCAATCAAATAAAAACATTAAGTACAAAAATAAATAAAGAACTCAAGATGAAGTATTGAATTGATAGAATTAAAGCGAAACAAGGCTCATCCTTTCCTCTCCTAGGTGGAAAGAATTGCACTCATAAAATAACACAATGAAACATAGTGTTTAATGGAATAATGAAGGTGTCTAGTAGGTTGAAGTCTAAAATATAATTCTATGAACTGCTTGAGACTGCTACTCATTACAATCAATGTCTAGCCTCCTATTTATAGAATTATAGCTAGATTTAATTAAGGATATAATCACAAGAAATTTCAAACAAATAATATCTCTAATTAATTCAAGTAATTATCTTCTTCTTTAGCTAATTTATCCTCGAAAAATATCTTTCTCTTGATTTTCCTAACTTTTATCTTCAATCTTCTCAATTTCTCCTTCTAGAACTTTTTGTTGATTTTAGGCCTCTAGAGCTCTAGCGCTTAAGCGGGAGATTGATGAAAAACTATCAAAAAATCATTAAAAATAACCAAAACATAAAATTCTACCTAAGACAAAGTAAAAACTGAATTTAAAGCTAATTTGATTCAAAACAAGGCCTAAAGTTAACTATAATGCTAAATAAACGTCACAACATGCATATGAGAATCTGGTAAATTTTACATTTATCAACACTCCAAACATAGAAACCTTTCTTATGCTCAAGAAGGGCTAACTAAAACTACTAAAACAACAAAAATAAAACTACTTAAAAAAAGTAAGGACTCAAAAACTAAATTAAATTAAGACTCAGAAAGAAAAGACAAATTAAAACTAAAGACTAAGGATACACAATGACAAGTTACATACACACTTTTCTTGCATTCCCTTTTATTCAAATTTTTTTTTGTTCATGTGCTTCAATCAACTAAGTATGATGCCCACATTCAACCTTTTAGCTCAACCAAATCAAATACAAGGTTAGAAATATGAAACAAGAATGGTAATCAAATTTAATGGCATAACAACTTGTCCTCACAATAAGTGTTTCACTCTTAAGCTTTTGACTTAGCTTTGGATGTTTTACTTAATTCACAACTTAAGACACCACATTTCAACTTTGAATTTCATCTCAAGTTAATCAACACATCAAATGCATGCAAAGATCAATAAGGACTTTTTTGGCTTGTAATGGGGCTTGGCTAACAAGGAAAATTGGTTTTTCTAGATATTCAAAAGTAACTCAAAGGAAGGAAAACATTTAGTCTATTCATTGGATTTTCATTCACTTCCTACCACTCCTTGGTACCCCAAATTTTTCAATTAGATTCATACTTTACTTGTTCTCAACTTGATTTTTTTTTCTTTACTTTTCTTTCTCTTTATTTTTCTATTTTTTTCACATGTTTCTTTTTCAACTTTTCAAGAGAGAATGAGGATTTTTCTTTGTTCACGTGATAGCTCACAGGAGCCCTTACTTTTTTCCCTTTAGTAGTAATTTTTTGCCACTCCAAACTTAAAGACTTCCCAATTCCTAGACCTTTCCTCCCCTATCTCTAAGTTAAGGGTAGTAGTGGATATAACATATATTTTCAAGGTTAAGGGATTAGAAAAGAATAAATCAATATAAGCTCAAAGTATGGTGCAAGGGATTCACATAGGGTTGGCTTTTTTATTCTAGGCTAAACATGCAAACATGGCCTTGATCACTTCAATGCATACAATTGCAGTCAATATACAAGAGATTTAGTCAAAGTCTACTGTGAGTAAAATAAGTGTGCTCTCAATATATGTATCAATATAAGGTTCACTCACTCACCGGGCTAGGTCTACAAGTTGCATCTTTTGCTTTCAATTCTTCATGCCCGATTCATTACACTTTCTATTCAAGCTATTCAATGGTTTTCACAATTAGCATATGAGTTCATCCACACAAAGAATGATTTTAGCACACAAATTTTTTTATTCAAATATTTTTTTTGTTTAACTCATGTGGAGTTTGCAATAGAAAAAAGGTGATGTTCCTAAGTCGTGTGTTTCCTAAAAACTAAAACAAACTTCCTAAACATAAATCCTAAACTATTCTACTTAAACAAAGAAAACATAAAATGAACAAACAATTAATAAAAGCAATAATAGAGAAGGGGGATAGAAAAACTTCACTAGGGCTCAATGGCCCTCATCTTCATCGCCATCATGTGTGGTGTCTTCCTCCATAGCTTCTCCTTGTGTAGCCTAGACACCTCCCTGGTCAGCATTGACATTATCCCCAAAGCCAGCTAGCCATGCCACATAGGGTGCATACTTCTCATGGGATGGGCAATGATAGGGTCTAGTAGCTTCGGTGGTGACATGTAGGAAGAAGCTGTGGAGAGAATCCATCACCATGTTAATGTCGTGATTGTTAATGGCTATGGCCACCCTTATGTTGTGCATCTCTGCTTCATAGCCCATTGGGGCTTGTTGTGCCTGCTACTATTGTTGATGGTGGTGTTGTTGTTGTTGTTGTCTCCTTTCTTCTTTTTACCTTGCCACTTCCTCCACATTGGGTTTGGGGTTAAAAAAATCTACTCCACAGTTGGTAACAATGTAGTTCCAATTGATAGGCGGACAGATGGACTTATAGGGTCGTGCAAAGGGTGGATCTACCATCACTCCATTTTGGGCACTTAAGTGCCAGGTGTAACACCCTGAGATATTATAAGTTATAAATCGATGTTTAATTGTATTTATTGTGTTATTTGACTATATGATAGAATTGAATGAGTTGAAGTATGCCTTGAACTAGTCATGTGTAAATTTCTTTATGTGGATGTTTAATTATGTGAAGTTTTGTTGAGCG
The DNA here is from genome assembly GCF_004193775.1 of Glycine soja. Lineage (NCBI taxonomy): Eukaryota > Viridiplantae > Streptophyta > Magnoliopsida > Fabales > Fabaceae > Glycine > Glycine soja. The sequence goes on from NC_041019.1 coordinate 23,526,976, forward strand.
AAGTTGAAATTATGAGATTTTAGATTTTACCAAAACCTAGTTCAGTGAAATCGCGATACCGGATTCGTTAACCGTTGGATCATCTTCAAATTTTGTCTGGATCTCCCTAAGATATTTTTCTACAATCTAACCGTTGGGATTTTGAAACAAATAACTTTTGGTCTCCCGCTAAGCGAGAATGGCGCGCTAAGCGCAGTTCCAACTGAGGCGAATTATGCTGAGCAGCCCAAAGCTGCGCTAAGCCCAATTCCAACCGAGGGGAACTGCCCTGAGCGGCCCAAAGGTGTGCTAAGCGAGACCTAGTGTAGAGGGGGCTACACTAAGCCTAAATTCTTGCGCTAAACACAAAAAGTGGACTTCAGCTTAACGCGACAGGCCCGCTAAGCGAAATTTGCAGGTTATAAATACGTCCTCAGCGTGAAAAACACAATTTTTCACTCTCCTCTTCTCCAAAAATGCCACCCAAACCCTAAAACCTCATTTTCCACCACCCAAGACCACCGGTAGCCACCATAAGTCGTCGTTGCTTGCCGTTGGACCCCCACACGAAGAGGAACACTTTAATCGGAGCGGAATCCTCAGAATCCTCCTCAAAGATTTGGTGGAGAAAATCCCTCAATCCTCCATTTCAAAGTTTCTCTGAGGTAAATCTTGACTTCTAAACCTTATCCTAGCTAGCTTGAGTTCCTCTTAGTGTCTCTTATGTGTTGGGTACTGTAATAGGGTGTTTTTACACTTCCTTTTAAAAATCCTAGAGAATGAGACATTGTAAAAGTTATCTTTTTACAACATTGAGGTTATTTTTGTGCCATTCACTGAACCCCGGTCACATTGGCGTGATCAAAATTCCAAAATGATGTTTCTATTTGTAGAATCTGAAACACCCCTCAGCCCTTTATGTTTTGACAGAGGTATTTGACCCTGAATGTTGCCTTTGACCTTGTTTTTGAAATCCATACTAAATTCCTTTCGTTTTGGCGTAATAGAGACTTGCGTTGGACCGACAAGTGCGAACGAGAAAGAGACCTCTAAGTGACGCAAAGAGGAACCGACAAGGAGCTCACGATAGGTGAGGGGAGTTATTATAAAATTTACCGTTTTGACACCATAGTTAGGGTCAGGGAACCTAGCTATGAGAATATCTGCCTGTCCCTGTTGCATGCTGATTTTCTTTCAAGAAAACTACGTTTTTAACTAATGGGATGTGATACATTTGGTATTGATGTGAATGTTGGTTTTCAAGAAAAACTATGTTTTTAACGAATGGGATGCGATATATCTGTTGTTGATCAATAACATTATTGTTTATTAAACTTGTGTTGTTTGAAGACCTGGGGAGTGTGAACCTCAGGCATGAATAATATATTTATATGCAGGATGCGGCTTATTGTTGATGTTGCTATTGTTGACTTTAATTGATATGTGGTGATGTTGATATTTACGATGATATTGATTTGAGATGACGTTGTTAACAGTGATCATGTCAACATGAATTGATGTTATTATTGATGATTATGTCAATATGGAATGAGGTTGTTGTGGTTATTGGTGATGTCATTGAAATGGAATGATGTTAATGTTGAGAAAGACATTGAAATGGAATGTTGATGATGTTGGAAATGCATTGACAGGTGCATGTTGTGTATGTTCGTGGGGGGGTGCATTGGCCTTGTCGGATGTCCCTTGTGTGGGAAAATAGAGTGATTAAAGAATCTAAGCATTTCCGAGAGGATGCTTAGGAGCTTTAATTCATCCATGGTCATTGTACTTGATGATGCCCACGTTCATACATCGTATGTTGTGTATGTCCATGGGGGGTGCATTGACCTTGTCGGACGTCCCTTGTGTGGGAAACTAAAGTGGTTAAAGAATCTAAGCATTTCTGAGGGGATGCTTAGGAGCTTTAATTCATCCATTGTCATTGTACTTGATGGTGCCCATGTTTCATGCCTCATATGACATGGGAAATAGTATAAATTGTGCTAGTATGTACTTTGTACTAGGGGGTGTGTCACCTGGTAGGGAACTCCTTGTGGCCCAAAGTTGATCACCTAGGGGGGAGTTACAGTGCACGACTGGGTGGCCTCGACAAATATTGCATGGTTTCCTAAGTGAGGTGTCGTGTAGACACGCTTAGGGCTATTTCCTTGGTATTGGATACGGTACATACCACTTTGCATCTGAGTGTTGAGGTCAGGTGCATGCATCATTCTAAGTAGTCTTGATTGGATCCATGGATAGATGATGAATAATTGTTGAATGTGTCTGATGAATAATTGTTGAATGTGAGTGTTGAATAATGAATGTTGTGTAAGCTCATAATGTTTGCCTATGTTTCTTACTAATTATGGTTATTTGGATTTGGTATTGGTTCTTTTTATAATGAACTCACCCTTGCAATTTGGTATCGTGTGGTTGATACCTGTGGTGATTGCGAACATTGTTCGTGGGAGCAGAATGACAGCAGCAGGGTGCAGAGAGTAAGATTCTGGTGAGGAGCCGCCGAGCCGACGTGATGACGTTGACATTATTTTGGGAGAGAGTTGTGCTTTGTAATCAAATCCTCCGTAGTTGGTTTTCAAGTTCTACTTTGTTGAGTTAATGATGTAAAACTTGGATTTTAATTATATTTATGAACAAATTTAATTTCCATTATGTGTATGACGTGTACCAAGTTACTATTCCTATATAATTATATATATTCACTTAAGTAATGGCGTGTTGTTGGGTGAATGTATGTTGGGACAAAATTACTTCTATTTTCATAAGCAAAATTAAGGGAGTTTATGTTTATTTAAAAATTGAAATTATCGCATATTAGAGTGTTGATATCGTAGCGACGAGGCGGGTCGTTACACTAGGAGGCTTAGAATTCTACCTCCCATGCTATTTTTTTGGTTTTTTTAAGACAAATTTTTATTTTATTTTTTACTCCAAAATTAAAATTAAATAAATTTAAATTTAAACTATCATAAGAATTTAAAATGCAAAAAGAAAATGTTAGAGTTAGAATGCTATGTTGCCTCCTAGTAAGCGCTTCTTTAACATCAATAGTTTGACGTACGGCATGTGGATTGTCATGGTGTTGTATGATGGTGAGCCGATTCATTGGGAAATCTTCAATGCCTTGAATGTAGTAGAAAATTTGTTTCTTGCCCTCTCTAAGTGTGTAGACTCCTTTACAAACATCGTTGGTTACATGAGCGGTTCTCATGAAGGATTTTCGTAGAATTATTGGAACTTGCTAGTCCTCCTCTATATCTATGACAAAAAAATCAGTTATAAATGTTAAATGATTTACCTTAATTGTCACGTTTACCACTTTCCATAGTGCTTTCTTTTTAGAACCATCGACGACTTGTAGAGTCATGTTGGTGGGCTTTTAGGTTAAGGCAACCAATCTTCTCTAAGAAAGAATAAGGCATAAGGTTGCAACTCGCGCCTAAGTCAAGTAGTGTGTGGTCGATAGAAAGATTTCCTAATGAGATGGGGATGGTAAAACATTCTTTATCCTTCAAATGTCTTGTGGGTTTTACTTGATGTAGCATGTCCCATGTGACATTTTCAATAGGTGGTTCCTCCTTTTTCTCTTGTAGCATCTCCATGTATTTCTCGAATTTGGCCATCCTCTCATCTTCTCCTTGCTTATGGATGCTTAGCTTGCTAAAATCAAACAATGGAGGATTAAGTGAGGATTGCATACCTTGGGTTGAAGCGTTGGCTTATGCTTTCATCTCTTCCTCTAGCATCGTGCTTTCTTCTACCTCTTCTTCTTTACCTTCCATGTCACACTCAATGGTGGAGATAATAGCCTTGCAATGGCCCTTTGGGTTCTCTTCGGTGGATGCGAAAAAGCCAATTGAAGAGGTTTGTAATTGTTTGGCCAATTGCCCTATTTTAGTCTACATGCTTTTGATCGCAACTTCAGTGTATTTGTGGTTGGTGATTTCCACTTCGATGAGTTTGGTCAAGGCTTCTTCCAACTTTGCGGTGCGGTCCCACAAATTTGGCCTTTGTTATGGTTTGTTGTCTCCCGCTTGGCTATAGTTTCCATGTATGTTTTTGAAACCTCTTTGTTGGAAGTTGTTGTATGGTCATTTGTTGTCCTCCCATATAGTTAACTTCTTGAATTGGTACCTCGGTGCATTTTGATGTTTGATGTCCTCCTCCCGCATTCTTCACACATGAATGCTTGTTGGGGTTTCTTTGAGATGACCCCTTAGAGTTGTTGTAGGATTTTTTGGATTGCCTTAGTCATTGCTTTTACTTGCACCTACATCTTTTGTTCAAGAGCTAAAAGGTTATCTTCAGCATTAAGTTCATACATACCTTTTGGGGGATTTGACTATTTTGTTTCTACGGTTCTCTCACTAGCTGCCAAGTCTTTAATTATGGTCTTCAATTGACTGGTGGTTTTATTGAGGTAGTTTCCTCCGGCCGATGCATTGATCATCCTCCTATAATCGTTGGTGATTCCTTTCATGAACATTAAAATTTGCATGAATTGGTTGTATCCATGACAAGGGCAACTCCTTAGGAGGGCTTTGTATCTCTCCCATGTGTCAAATAGCGATTCAGTTAGAGCTTGTTTGAAGTTGACAATGCGCTCCTTGATAGCTTCAACTCTAGACTCAAGGAAGAAGTGATTAAGGAATTTGTCTTTGACTTCCTCCCATGTGGTTAGTGAATGATGTGGGTGTGAATTGAGCTAATCGGTTGCACTTCCCCCCCCCCCCCCCAAAGAGAAGGGAAAAAGTAATAGTTTAATATGTTCATCATTAATACCTAGCAAGCTTATCGATATGCATAATTGTAGAAATCTTGTGAGATGAGCATGGGGGTCCTCAGTGCTTTCTCACATGAATTGGTTGTGGTTGAGGTTGTTGTAGACCCATGAGGGGAAATTCATTTACTTTTCCTCGGTGTTTAGTGGTCTAATGGGTTAGCTCACGTCGGTTCCTTGACCGGTTGCTAATTCTATCATGGTTTGCTCTACTTCAATCATTCCTTCGTTGTTTATTTTGATTGCTTCGGTTGATTAGCTTGAAGGGGATCCTTTTTTGAATATTTGTTTCTTGGCACACGAAGCTTCTCCTTTTAACTTTTGAAAAGTGTTTTTGATTTCGGGATCAAGAGGAGTTAAAACAATCGTTTTGCTTCTTGTACTTTGCATGTAAGCATAAAATAGAAACTTGGACTAGGTGAGTAAAGTGGTCAATTTAATTAGTTTAAACAGAAAATAAAAGATATAAAAAACATTAAATTTTCAAAAAAACTAACTACAAATAGAAAATATTAAAATCTGAAAATAAAAGATAAATATCCAAAGTATTAAAATCTAAAAACAAGAAAAATAAAAGATATATTTTTAATTAAAATTTTCAAAAAAAAATTATATACGAGTTATAATCTGAAAATTAAAATGCTAATTATATCTAGATTTATTTAAGGAATAGTTAGCATTTTAATGAAGAAAAAATATAACAAAAAATAGAAGATATATTTACTAATAGATAAAAATAGAAAAAGATGTGTGTATATATATATATATATATATATATATATATATATATATATATATATATATATATACACACACACGAAATTTGCCAACTAAATTTACATACTATATTTACTAATAGGCTAAAAAAGTTTTAATACTTGGCTATTAGCATATTGTTTAATATAATTTTGTAATATCCTCGTTATCATGAGGTGAAATTATATGCTTACTCCACTAAGAGTGGGTTAATGAGATTTACATATTTTCAGTATGGCTGATGAGAATGAAGTGGTTGGAGATGGTGTGGTTGAGATCCCATTTGCAAAAAAGGATATATGGCAACAAAATGTTGAATCTCATTTCATAAATTTGATGGAGCAGGAAGTTAAGAAGGATAATAGACAAACAACTACTCTTACATGGTTGGCACGACAACACATCAAGGAAGAGATAGAATTTTTTTTTTTTGGCAAGTGATGTAGCTCCATGTGGAGCTTGTAGGCCTTGAATTTTCTTCATCGATGGAGTCCTTTGCTTCTTGAAGATCAATGACAGCGGAATGGAGAAGAAGGAAAGGTGATTGGAGACGCCACTTCAAGGAGAATATGAGTCAAGAACAAGCTCACCACCATAAGAAGCCATGGATAAGAGCTTGAAGGTAGGAGAAGATGAATGGAGGGAGAAGGAGAGAAGGGGCACGAAATTTATGTCTCAAATGAGGTTTGAACTTTGAAGTGTAATTTCTCAAATGATCAAAGTTGAAAAAATGCACACACAAGACCTCTATTTATAGCCTAAGTGTCACACAAAATTGGAGGGAAATTTGAATTTCTATTCAAATTTCACTTGAATTTGACTTTGAATTTGTGGAGCCAAATTTGGAGCCAAAATTTCACTAATTATGATTAGTGAATTTCAGCTATGGTTCAACTCACTAATCCAAGATTCTCCATTACGTGTGCTTAGGTGTCATTAGGCATGTAAAGCATGAAGGACATACACAAAGTATGACTATATGATGTGACAATGGGGTGTAGCAAGCAAATAGGGTGTCATGAGCTATGTCTTTATGGTATATTATTATGTTATTCTTTTACAATATACTAACAATTGAAATTATGATATTGTAGAAATATAAAATAGCAAAGCAATTTAAGAAGAAAGGTTGTCTTCATTATGATAAATTGTCTATCATATTTAGGGACACAATTACTTTTGGTGCAAATCAACATCCTTGTACAAAGAGTCCTTCAATAAGTGATGATGATGATGGTGAAGAACATGATAATGATAAGGAGGAACATAGCTCTCAACCAAAAAAATAAGGTACTTGTTAGTGTTGATACAAAGAAAAGAAAATTGAGAGAAAACTTTCAAATGACATTTGCTAAGGCTATAACAGTTATGAGCGAAACTTCTAAAAGAAAAGTTGATATTTTGGAAAAGATCAGCACAAGTCAAGTTGTAGGATCATCCTCTAATGCCACAGTGGATGAATTAGTTGGACAAAAAAATGAGGATAGTAACAAATTGATAACTTGTTTAAGCATCCTTTAAAAACTTGAAGGAATTGGTGTTGTTCCTTTTACAAAGGCAATCAAGGCATTGAAAGATGACCTTACTTGAAGAGATGTGTTTCTAGTAATATCAGATGAGTGGAAGAAAGACCTAGTCCTTAATCTTTGAATTTATGAATATGCTTATGGTTTGATTAAAACATGTGCACACTTGAATCTCTGAATTTTTATATTTTGTTTTCATTAAGACTTGTAATTTTCCATTCTACGACCCTATGTTATGGATTGTTGGATTTATGAATGTTATTTAGTCTTGCTAATTTTCAGTGTGAAGTGAAATATTTATATTGTTCATATATTATTGTAAATCTGCAAGAGGATTGTCATGGAAGGCATTATTAGAAGCTTAATAGATGATTCAGATGAAGAGATTGAGAATGTTTTGTAACTTTATATTATGTTTGAATATACTAATTTGTTGACGCCAAAACCTCAACCACAAAGGACAACAATATTGAAGGGGCATGAATGGGGGGTTGAAACATTAAATGGTCATCCAAGAAATTGTTATGAAACATTTCGGATGACACCATCCCAATTTATTAAGCTATGTGAGTTGTTGAAAGAAAGGAAAAAAATTAAAGACACTAGGTTTTTAACTGTTCAAGAGCAGGTTGCCATATTTTTGGTTGTTATTTGCCAAACAGTGACTACTAGATTTGCAGCAGGTCATTTTCAACACTCAGTAGACACTATTCATAAGCATTTTAAGCATGTTTTCAAATCCATTTGCTATCTTTCCAAGGATTAATTATTCCTGTTTCTTTTGATGAAGTTGCTCCAAAAATACAATTGAACGCAAGATTTAGTATTTTTCAAGGTAGTCATTATTCTTTCTTTTTTTCGTAGTAATTATGATTATTGTTTTATATTTTATATCTTTCCTTCTTTTATTTTGTTAAAGGATTGTGTAGGACTGTTGATGGTACACATATTTCAGTATGCATTCCGAAAGATGAGCAAATTCCATACCGTGGAAGAAAACTTAAACCAACAATGAATGTGTTGTGCTGTTGTTCATTTAACATGAAGTTTACATTTGTCATGGTTTGATAGGAGGATACGATGAATGACTCAAGAGTGTTTTAGAAACAATTCAGAACCCAGATAATCATTTTCCCATTCCTCCTAAAGGTAAATATTATTTAGTGGATTCTGGATACACCAACATGCCTAGCTTTCTTTCACCATATCGTGGAGAACGCTATCACTTGCGTGATTACAGAGGCCAACAAACACCCGAAAGTCCACAAGATGATGCAATCCTACCCCCCCAAGGGTATTAGAAAGAAGACTCCTAAAAAATTGGGCCAAAGATGCAAGAGAAGGCCCTAGGGATCTTATGAGCCTTAGGGTAGATTTTGGACCCATAGGCTAAGTATGAGTCCACTTATCTTTGTACATAATAAATTAGGGTTTCATTATTTTTGGACCTTGTATTTAGGGCTCCATAGTGTAGGGAGGGTACCCTAGTAATGAAGGATTTTTCACCCCTTGTATTTTAGGACACCTAGACTAGTTTTTGTATTAGGGATAGTTTGTAATTTCATATGCATTAAGTGCACTATTTGATGTGTATGTTGGGAGAGAAATTTAATTAAATAGGGAGAAGCTCAATCCAATTAAATTTCGGACCAACCTAAGGGGGAGGTGAGCATTTGATTGCTACATCCCATTGTCACATCATATATTCACACTTTGTGCATGTCCTTCATGTTTTACATGTCTCATAACACCTAAGCACACTTAGTGGAGAATCTTTGATTTGATCTTGGATTAGTAGGATAAACCATAGCTGAAATTCACTAATCATAATTAGTAAAATTTTGGCTCCAAATTTGGCTCCACAAATTCAAATTCAAGTGAAATTTGAATAGAAATTAAAATTTCCCTCTAATTTTGTATGGCCCTTAGACTTTAAATAAAGACCTTGTGTGTGCATTTTTTTCAACTTTGATGATTTGAGAAATTAGAATTCAAAGTTTAGACCTCATTTTTCCTCTTCTCTCTCACAAAATTTCATTCCCCTCTCTCCCTCTCCCTCCACTCATCTTCTCCTACCTTCAAGCTCTTATCCATGGCTTCCTGTGATGGTGAGCTTGTTCTTGACTCATCTTTTCCTTGAAGTGACGTCTCCAATCACCTTTCCTCCTTCTCCATTCCGCTGTCATTAATCTTCAAGAAGCAAATAACTCCATTAATGAAGAAGATCCAAGGCCTACAAGCTCTACATGGAGCTACATCAATCTGCCATAGTATTCTCCACCTCTATTTGATCTCACTATTTTTATTTGCTTGCCACATTGGTTCTCAACTTCAACCTTAAATACTTTAAAGGCATCCAATGCTTCATTTTTGTTATGAAGCAAATAAACATTCATATATCATGAATAATCATGTATAAAGGTGATAATATATTTCTGACCACGAGCATCCATATCTGGACAACAACTATCAGTTTGAATTATTTCTAATATGCTTGAACTCCTATTAGCACCTTTCTTAGACATGTTGGTGTGCTTACCCTTAATGTACTCCATACAAATCTTAAAGTTACCAAAATCTAGAGTATTGAGTACCTTGTCTTTCACTAACCTTTTAATCCTCTCAATGGAGATATGTCCTAATCTCTGGTGCCATAACATAAAGGAATTCTCATTAATATTGCACCTTTTAATTGATAGACACATGATCATTAATTAATTGATAGACCATTTGTCCTTATATGTGTTGTAGGAAATCTTAAGTGGCCCATATTCCGACAGAAGATTGTTCAGAATGAAGTGCACCAGGAAGGACTCAGACACATCAACCTTCAGTTTCTTAAGTTGAGTTGAAATATCTTGCATTTCCATTATGTAGTCACACACACCTTTTACACTAGTGAGCCAGAGAGAGGAAAACTTCATGATCAGGGTGTTTGCTAAAGCCTCATCTGAAGTGATGAACTTGTCATCAATATCCTTAAGCAAGTCTTTGACCTTTTCATGCTGGTCAATAGAACCACGTATTCCGCCCAAGATTTTGGTCTTAATGAACGCCACACTGAGCCAGTTGGATTGCCCCCACTACTCATATAGCAAAATAGCTGTTGGGCTACTTTCATTAGTGATTGCAAGTGGTTTATCTTTTCTTATAGCATAGTCTATGTCCATCCACCCTAATTACAAAAGAATTATCTCCTTCCATATCTTATAATTATCTCTTTTGAGTTTGAGAACATCACATTGAATATCAGAAAAACTATCAATTTGTGAAGCTATAAAAATCCAAAGGCTTATGTCAAAATTTGAGGCATACTATGAAAAGGATAATGGAACTCAAACTAAGAGGGGGTGAATTGGTTTCTAAATCAAAATAGACTTTCAAAACCAAAGTTAAAAAAACTTATTTTGTGAGGATTGTATCACAAACTTTGGATAAAACAATATTTAATCAATCACCCTTTACACAAAATCCTTTGTTAAAGTTCTTTCTTTCAAAAAGATATTTTCTTTAACCTTCAGTAAAATGATCAAGACCAGAATGAGAAAGAAAGATAAGATCAAGAGAAGAAGTACACCAATTTTTATACTAGTTCACTCTCTATCTCTAGAGAAGCTAATTCAGTTATCTAATCCAAACCCAAATTATATTTTCACTATGCATATAGAATTCTTACAAGCAATCGCAAGCAATCTCAGTTCCTACCCAAAAAAAGAGACTAAGGTACCCAACCCTAGGATCCTTCGTGAATAAGAGCCTAAAAGAAACCTACCCTTAGCCCAAACTAGAAAAACCTATTCTAGCATGCCTTTAGAAATTCATGCACATACTAATAATGTGTAAACCACACAAAAAGTAGAGTCAAAGATAAACACAACCTGGTCAATCCTACACAAGAACCTTGCTTGAATGAATGAATGTCTTCTTGAACTCAAGAAAAATTCACAACTCATTTTTCACAAAATGATCTTCATAATCGAAGATTAGAAGTTGTTAGTCACACTGTATTTCAACACTTCAAGAACAATGTAATTAGATTCTCAAAGTAATCGATTAAAGTGTTCTTGATCACTTCTGAAATACTTTTGAAAGAGAAGTAATCGATTATATCACCTGATAATCTATTAAAGCAGAGACTCCAGAAAAACTAGTCATTGTCTCAAAAAGAAATGTGTAATCAATTAAGATAAGTTTGTAATCAATTAAACTGATACGAGAGACTTCTCTACAAGCTTCAGACACTTGTGTAATCGATTATGATCAGCCTGTAATCGATTAAAATAGAGTTTTAACTTCAGAAGAAATTTTCTAACTTCAGAAACTTTCTCCTTACTCCTACGTGATAATGCATGATGCACATATGAAATGATAGAGACTAAGATGTAACACATAATACAATAAACAATACAAATACCACTCAAGCGAGTTGGACATGTAAAAGACAAAACTTCTTCAAGCTTCAAGGTTAAGTCTTCATGTTGTTGCCCCTATCTCTAACATACTAATCTTAATTGTATGTTTGACCAATGTAAACATACTAGAAAATTGAATCTTGTGACATAAAAATTATCTGTGGACTAAATTTTTAATTCAATAAGATACAATTAGACTTTATGATAGAATAATCAAATTATATACTCAAATTCATGCTTTACAAATACAACATGAAAATAATTTAATTTTCTATCACAAATATTTACTTTATGATAAAACTACCAAATTATACATCACATCATGATGCCTGTGGGTAAATCATGAAAAATAATATGATATTTTATCCTAATTAATTATACATATATAATAAAAATTCTTGTGGGATAAAATTCATTATATAAAGTACAATTAATCATAATATTATGTCTAATTTTTTATATGATCTTTAAACAACTTAATATATAATTTTAATCAAATTATAGATGTTGTGGCTAATCCATAATTAATTAAAATTATAAAGATCACTTAGACATACAATTTAATCATATGAGAATAAATCTTATGATGCACTTCAAGATCAAGATATAATACAATATGAATAACATTCTCATATACAATTGCATAATTAAAACATAATATTATGCATTTGATTTAATGTGTGTGTGTGTGCAAAATAAACTTTTCCAGAATATATTCATGCATAAAACAAATCAAAATTGCTTCAAGTCCAAAATGTTCAAATAACTAATAAGGAGTTAATCACAACTCTTAATAATAAAAACTTATTACATGCTACGGATTGTTTCAGCCATGGGTCTATCTCTTGTCGGGTGGGACTTTACCTCATACTTAGTTATTTTTCTATATATTTTGTAAACACCCATGGTGGCATAGTATTTTGTGGGATTTAATGTGTAACTGCTTGTAAAACGTAGCAATTTCTTGCGATTTTTAACTTTTAGAAAATCAATCACAATAAAATAATAATATAAATAGTATCATGTAGGTAGTTAATGGTGGATTTGGATAGAAACACCAAAATAGTGAATGGAAAAAAAGTTGGAAGATGAAGACCAATCTTTAAAAAGTTAAAGGACTAAAATCATAAAACTTGAAATGTTTAAGGACTACAAGCATAAGCTATCCATAAAATAAATTATAATCCTTTGATCTTGTGCATGACAATATTGTTTTGATAATGTATTAATCATAAAGGTGAAGAAAATGAAAAAATACAAAGGAAAATGTTTAATAAGCATCCAATATGTTATCTAAAAACTAGAAAGAGAATAAAAAACAGGAAAAAAAAATTATAAGTATGATAGAATTTATGATGTGATAGAAAAATGAGGTGTTTAAAATTAAAGGTGAATGATATATCATATATGTAATATGTAGCCCAAGTGAGAGATTGTTGAAATTTTCTATTCCAAATGTACTGCTATGAATTGTCAAATGATATACTTAAAGATCATGTAAAAGAGCAACATAATTCTTCAAACAAACTAAGCAGATAATGAAGGTTAAAGACCTGGATCCTCAAAGAAAACGTTATGTGTGTGTGTGTGTATATATATATAACACCATGAACCGGACAACTTTAATTCTCAATAATCTAATAGTAATGGTGGCTCTGATATCACTTGTTGGAATTTTAGGAGATCCTTATAAAATACCAATAACCATCAGGAACACATTACGTTAGATTATCAAGAAAAGTTTTGGGAATACCTAGATTCATAATGATTGATCAAACAAATGAAACGAAATCTGAAGAATAGTCATGAACAATTAGTTTAATGACCTTCCTTAACCAAATCATCTTATAATAGTCACACATTTATCATCATAGGTACAATATTATTTGGCCAAATTGCATCTTCCTTTGGGCTGAACACAATTCGCACAAATAATTTCATACAAAAATCTATGTAATTTTAATCAAATCAATTTTCACTAGAGATTACTTTGGCAATATATTGTGCCAATCAATTTAATTAAAAAATTAATAGACATGCAAATAAATGAGAAGGATCTATTACTACTAAATTTACACCCAATCATGATAACAAACAAATATAAAACATCAATTACAATAATTAAATATCATATCTTTAAATTATATTTAACGTTATCATTGATTTATACTTAAAATAAATCAAGTAAATATCACATTTGTAAATAACACTTCACAAATTCATGAAAGGAATTAAAAACAATATATCATGTATTGATTCCTGAAAGAATCTTTACAGATAATAAATAAAGGAAAAAAAGTGAAAAGGTCATAATATAATTCACAAAAAAAATTATCTTATTTCCTTAATCCCGTAAAGAAAGCTAATTTACAAATATAATTCTACAAAAATGTCTTATTTTTTATTGTCTTGTTTGTTTAAACAGTACTATTTGGTGTAATCACATATTTCATGATCAATTTTGAAGGACACCCGAAAAGTTTTTTTTTTCCTCTATCTTGTATTCATGTTCCTTATATAAGCCATCGGCTCCCTAGAAGGAAAAAAACTTTCGAACAACAAAACTGTAATAACAACAAGATCGATTCAAGAAAAAAAATTTAGATATCAATTAATTGAAAAACTTGAATCCTAATAAACAAACAATGAAAACTTGGCTCTGATACCACTTGTTGGAATTTTTCCTTAGTCCTTAAGTAATCTTTATTCTTTGTGCGGAAGCTAAAATGAACAACTAGGTCCTAACCTAAAACAATTACCGAAGGTCCTAAGGTCTACAACATGTTTGATTATTAAGGATAAAGAAATACCTGAATCTGTAGGATCTATTACGGAATGCTATAGAGACATCAGATAACTGACTAATAGCAACCGGTGGATTTATGGTTATTCCTTAACCGAAACTTTTTTATTTCTCAATAGGACCTTTGTAACTCTTCAGATGGGAAGAAGAGAAACTATTTGTGGCGGTTCGATATATTAGGGACCATAGCCTTCTTATAGCGTGTTAATCTAATAGAGTTATCATTATCTCCTAATGAGTCAACACTAACATTTGTTCATTTAAGTCTAAATCATATGATTTAGTTGTCTAACGAATTCACTTAATTTGATCACATAAAATAAAACTCACTCATGATAAATAACTAATATATTTTTCTTATAATATTAGCCCACATTAATTACTGAAATAGAAAATTTCAACAATATGATGAAAAAAATAAATAAAATAAAAATCAACATAAAAGTGGATATTAAAGAAATAAAATAAATAATAATCCTTTGATCTTGTGCACGACAATATTGCTTCAATAATGTATTAATCATAAAGGTGAAGGAAACAAAAAAAAAGTACAAAGAAAAATGTTTGATAGACATCCAATGTGTTATCTAATACCTACAAAGAGAGTAAAAAAGAAAAAATTATCACTATGATAAAATTTATGATATAATAGAAAGATAAGAGATGTCAATGAGGTGTTTAAAATTAAAAGTGATCTATGTATAATTTCTTAAAGAAAAAACTACAATAAATTGAAGTTAGACCATTATTGCTTGAAAAGAAATCATCTGATGAATATATGAACAGAATATTTAGTGACATGAAAAAGGTGGTGGGATGATGTAAAATGCAATATTTAACAAATATAATTAGCAGTAAAAAAAAAAAAGCATTAAAACACTATAGGGTCACATACCATATCCAAAGGTCTTGAATTGTGTATGGCTCTCGGCTTATATTACATTACATTTACACACGTAGCACACACGATAACTTTATTATCTCGTATAAAAACTTTGATTAATTATTTTGGAAGATATTGAACAAGTTGTAACGCCAGGCCCCCAAAATTGAAATGAATGAGGCGGTTGTGTCGCTGGTCGGGCCATGAAAAAATGCATTCGACACAAGCTTTACGTAGCAAATTGCCAAAAACTAAAACCAGGGAATTCCATCTACGTGCTTGACCTTTGAGTTATCACTGTTTGTCTCCCAAAATCCCTTTTGTGCGACTTTAAATTTTGTAAGTATTAGAGGACACAAACAAAAATCCCGCAGAGCTAAAGCGCAATTCAACAGCGATGGCGTGACTTGGGTTGTGCCTTGCTGCATGTGCTGCGTGCGTCTTCTTGTGCTCGTAAGAGGCAACACCACCTTTATTATATCCTATGTACTGTACCATATTCCTCAGCCACAAGGACCAGCTATATGGCTGGCCAAATGCTTTTGGCCATTGATAGAGGGAGCATCAATCAGCTTTTTCCATATTTTTTTTATAGCCACGTTATTTGTTCATCATATCCCATCACTGTTACAAAAACTGCATTCTACATTGCGAAAACTACGACGGTTCTAAAAAACCGTTTTAGTATAAGGCGCGGTGACAATTTTATAAATATGCTAAAAAAAACAATTTTTACGTCGTATATTCTAAGACGATTATAAATAATCGTCTTAGAATGTCTAGTGATGACATTTTTGTAATTAAGTAAAATTAAGTCAACGACGGTTTCGACATAGGACCGTCTCGTAGTCTAGCATAATTTAAACCTAGCGCCGCCTGTATAGTTCCTCAGTCATTGTCTCAGTCAATTTTTGTCAACATCACACCCTAAAGCTGACTTTCCCTGAATCTCACACACCCTAAACCTTGCGCAGCATCAACCTCATGGACCCTGAACGTGTAGCTCGCCCACCCTGAACCTCGAGTTCGCGCACCCCTTTAAGCTCGCACACGTTGTGTCGTGAAACTCAGGCACAGCGAAGCGGCCCATAGCATACAATTGTTGTAATTTTATAAGTGATTCAATTAGAGTCTTGGAGAGGAAGACTTTATCACTCATGATAATCTTATTCGTTTCAAACAAGATTATTTCCATAAAAGATATTTGTGGTTTAAAGAAAAAAAATATCCACAACTTTAATAATGACTAATTTCTCTCAAAAAATTTAACTATTAATCTTTAATATAATTTTTTTAATTATTTTTTTATTTATAAAACATAAATTTAAAATCTTACCAAAAACATCTGGTGAGTTTAACTCGAACCAATCAGCTTCAGCTTTTCCAATATGGCTGTCACTGCCCTCTTCTCTTCTGACTAAGTTGTGACAACAATTCTCTATTCCAATTGTGTGGGGTCATGTGTTTCTCTTCTCGAAGCTGTAGACACCAATTAACGTACAAGAAGTTGATAAAGAGCATACACACTGACCGTACCAACCGGGAAGGCCCAAGGTTCCTTTCCTCCTTAACTTCCGTTAACAGTTAGCCTCTGGCTTCGTCTCACCTTCCTTTTGTTTTCTTTCTTACTTTTCCCCTTTTGTTTGTTAGTGGTGGACATTTACACTACTAATAAAAAGTATATTAAAAATATGTTGTCAATATTTCTCTTATTATTTTACTTTCTAAAATAAATTACTCATTTTAAATAGTTCAGATACCTGAGCTGGCCACTTTATATGCATTGTGACCATTCCGTTTTATTTGAGGTTGATGTCTTGATGATAGCAAAACCATTGATATAATTTAAGGCAAGGACATGGATTTTTTTTATTAGGTGAAATTAAAATGGTTTCACTTAAGTAATTAACTTCGTACAGTGCTTTTTTGGTGAATTAATTAACTATGTTGATCATAGGATTAGTACGTCTATACAACGTAACCCTGCCGCTAAATTAAAGATCAATGTCACCTTCATGATGTTTATTTATTGAATTGTCCTCTTCATTAGGTACCCCAACCTCATGAGAATATATGTGAACTAACATAAAGTTAATTGGGCCCAATTACGAAGGGTGTGCTCTCTTACGTCGAAAACTTTTTTCCTAATTCAATAATCATAAATATGAATATTGATTGGATTATACAATTGTAGATGAAAATTGCTGCTTTTGGTTTATCTGAAGGTCTTATAACTGAGTGTTACTTTTGTTCGAGAAAGTGATGGCCGAGTGGCTAGAGACAAGTAGTCAAAATTAAAGAGGCGGAAAAGGTTGAAAATCACAAGTAATTGCTAATTAAGGTTGGTAAAATGATGAGAATTATATCAAGAACTGGGTTCCCCAAGTAGCCATACCCACGCACCTTTATGTACTTATTTGTCAAAGATTCGCATGCGACGCTTGGATAGAGCGCCCATGAATTTTCAGCTTAATTTTATGATTATTATTATTAGTGTTGACGTATCACAAAATCACAAGATGATGTTGGGATCCTGTGTATGATTATATAATTAATATACTAAATGTAATTATCATGTGTCTTTTTAATTTATTTTAAAGACTAAGAACGTGGTTTGGCATGAAATGTTTTTTTGCAAACCATGTGTTCATAGACGTTCAAGAAAGAGAAAAGAATGCTGTCACTGTTTGATTGGATGGGATGTTTAAATAAGATGATTAATTTTTTTTAATCAATTTGAAATATGTCTATCATAATTAAGTTATTTGCATCCAGGATTTTACAAGGAAAAAGTAATTTAAAAGGGGATTTAAAATTCTCTATAGTAAAATACATTGTTTGGATACTTTGTTGAAGGAATTTAAAATCTAGGAATTTAAATGAAGTATTTTAGTTAACTAAAATTCAAGAATTTTAATTCCCACCTAAAAATAGAGAATTTTAAATTCTCTTGGTCTCGCTGACATTTTTTTTTCTTCCATGCTGTCAAGATTGATTTTTGATAGATATTGACCTAGTATTTTTATAGCGGGCAAAATGAGTTACCCGGCCCATTGCGGGCCAGTCTAGTGTGGGCCACAGGTTACAACGGGCTTGGTCGAAAAAATCCAAAATTAATTCAGACTTTTAAATTGAAGGCCAAACCTGGCCCTATGTGGGTTGCAGGTTTTTCGGGCCGGCCCGAAAGTTTTAACCTTTTGGTTGGTGTTTTTAGTTTTTACTAAAGTTTAAGCTTTGGCATTTATATTTTAATTGAGATATTTATTTTAATATAATTGATAAAAGATAAATAATTTTATTCTATTTACCACTTTTAATATTTCAATTAGTTTTGAGATATTGTTTAGACAAAAAATAAGAATGTTATTCTTATTATTTGGATTTAAAAGTCAAGAAATTTAAATTACTTTATTCAAATAATATATTTTAAAAATCTATGAAATTTAATTGATACATTTGAATTTCCAAAAATTTTAAAAAAATTTCTTTAAAAATTTAAATTTTTCAATCCAAACACACTCTAACATTCTCTTTAATTTTATCTAACCAAAAATTTAAGATGAGTTATACTGTTTTATTTCTATTTATCAAGATGTCATCCGACAACTATCAACACGTATCACCTTTTTTTCAACTTTTTGGTGTATATATATATATGTCTCTAACAAAAACATGTATCACCTGGCATCGGCCCCTATGAACCCATGTCCATAATTAAAGAGAGGCCCAAATCAAAATTACACAACTTTAATATGGGCATGGCTACACACCCAACGAAATTGTTGGTACACCTAATAATTTTATAATTTTCTCATTTTGTCTTTTTGTAAAAGGATATGGATCAGCTGATCCGTAAGCCTCATATGGATTAACTTATCCGTACCTCTGACTTCCAGGTTATTAGCATAATATTCTAATCAACTGAGTTAATAGGTCAATTATGTAATAATATAAATATTGTTGATATACATAACACTAAAATTTCTAATGTATATTTAATGCACATGTAAATTAAAATAATAAATTTTGTAATAATTAATTTTGATATAACTCATACGAATTATTTAATCCATATATTTTTTATAAATAAAAAATATTTACTATTAAAAAACTTAATATATTAATAAATTAAAAAAAACATATTTAAAAAAAAAACAAAAAAAACACTTACGGATCATGTAATCTGTATGAGTTAACTCATACAGATTAAGTGATCCGTATGAGTCATATGAATTAACTCATACGGATTACGTAATCCGTATGACTCATACGAATTATGTAATTCGTACATAATCCGTATGACTCGTACGAATTACGTAATTCGTATGACTCATACGGATCACGTAATTCGTAAGTGTTTTTTTTTTCAAAAATATTTTTTTTTAATTTATTAATATATTAAAATTTTTAATAGTAAATATTTTTTATTTATAAAAAAAACATACGGATTAAATAATTCGTATGAGTTATATCAAAATTAATTGTCACCAAATTTATTATTTAAATTTACATGCGCATTAAATATACATTAAAAAGTTTAGTGTTATGAATAGTAACATTATTTATTTTATAACATAATTGACCTATTAGTTTAGTTAGTTAGAGCGTTGTGCTAATAACTTGAAAGTTATAGGTTTGATTTTTTAAATTAATTCGTAACACATATTTTTGAAAAAAAAAATTAAAAAAAATTGGATTGGTCGCTTACTGATCTAACTAATTCGTATTCTTTTACGAAAGGGCAAAATGGAAAAATTGTAAAATTGTTGAGTGTACCAGTAATTTGCTGGTGCATGTAGTAGTGCCCCTTTAATATTAGAAGAAGCAAAATATTTTTTTTTTGGTAACGGTGGTTTAGATTCATCTAATCAAATCCGGTGCTTCAAAACATTTTCAATTTTCAACTAATTCAAGCATTAAAAATTCTAATATTCACGAAAAAATTAAACTTTTATTCACATGTAATATTTTATATGTGTATATTATAAGTGGAGAGAAAATATTTTATACATAATAAAATATAGTATTATGGAATATATATATTTATACATTAGTGGCCCTCATTTATTATTTTTCTTTGAGCCTATAAAATGTTAAGAACATGCCAATAATTACAGATTATGTTTAATTTCTCATGTTATAAATATATATGTTCACATTTCATTAATATTATAAGTTAAAACCATAAACTCTTTGCAGTCAGAAAAAGAAAAAAAAAAACATTAACTCTAGTGTTATATTTTTTTAATCTTTATAAAATGATGTTCATATGAGAGGTTATTAAGTGAATGTCTTAGAAGCTTTTAATTATTTATATTATCTATTTTATCATTCTAGATAATAGTCGCCTCTCGGGTGATTCATTGTCTCTTTTACCCTGAAAACCAAGGTATCCTATAACGTGACTTAAAAAAAAAAGTATCCTATAACATCCTCACCATATAAAATGCTCCTTTCCGCTAACATTTTCACGAGTACTTAAACTTCCAATTTATGCTCTAATATTCCAAATAGGGGATCAAAGTTTACGGGGATCCAAAAGTGTAGTTTTTTTATTTTTTATTTAACTTCCAAAAATGTAGTTCACATATTCGCTGAGGCAATTATATGCTTTAGATATGGTTCTCTTGTTCTTGTTCAAGAGAAGTTGAAATCATCACTATGCACTAGCAAAGTTAACGAGAGTGGAGATCAGGAGGAAGTGGAGAGAGGGTGAGGTAATTAAAGCTGAGAATGACAGGTTGAAGTGAAGACAAGTTTCCACTTCCTTTGGTGGATTGGTGAATTGAATTGAATTACCAATTAGTACTATGTAGACACAAGGCATTGTCTTGACCATTCTTTAATTCATTGGTGTCTCTAGACATCACCTTTACGGAAAGAAGGTATCAAAGAAAGAAAAGGTAAGAGATGAACATTATCTAAACAAAAATACCGAGGGCTCTGTATGGGTTCGGATAAACTTAACCTTGACTCATTCAAGATTGGGATATATATGCGCGTTGTTCAAGTCTTCAAAATCTTTAATCATTACATTTTTGGCACATATCCGGACTAATTGATCAAATTTGGAGGATCTTTATCCTAATTCTTCACTTTTTACATCCATTATATTGATAGTCACTTGTTTTATTGTCCCAGTGACTGTGGATATATCCATCAAACAAAAAAAAGTGATTATCGTATTACCCATTCTCTATGCAATCACTACTAAAATAATAGCATTTCATGACACTCTATTGACGTCGGTTCCAAAAAAATCATTGTCAAAGATAATGCGGTGGTAATATTATAATTAAAATGAAATGGATGACATCGGTTTTAACAAAACCGTCGTAGTTGACTATGTTCAACATGTTCAACGACGTTTTTAGTAGTGAACCGTCATGGTATTTTGAACTTCAATATGTAAAATTGTGGTGATCTCTCTAAGCCTTTCACTACTCAACCTTATTAGGTCTCTCTTTCAGCATCTCGCCCCCTTCACAAATATCTTAGTAGTTGTCATTGTCGTCTAACCAATGAGGTAGCTACATGGCCTCGCTCTTCGATCTGAATAATCATCGCCTCTGAACTCTTTCTTCTATCCGCGAAATTCGTAGGTTCGGTATCGTTTTCTAGTCGGAGCTCTACGGAAGCCCTAGTGATGCAATCTTACCCCGCAAGGGCATTGGATAGAAGACTCCAAATAGATTGGGTCAGAGATGCAAGAGAAGGCCCTAGGATTTTCATCAGCCTTAGGGTAGAATTTGGGCCCATGTGCAAAGTACGAGTCCACTTATCTTTGTACATATTAGATTAAGATTTCATTATTTTTGGGCCTTTTATTTAGGGCTCCATAATGTAGGTAGGGTACCCTTGAAATGTAGGATTTTTCAGCCCTTGTATTTTAGGGCACCTAGACTAGTTTTTGTATTAGGGGTAGTTTTGTAATTTCACATGCATTGAGTGAATATTTGATGTGTGTGTTGGAAAATAAATTTAATTGAATTGGGAGAAGCCCAATCCAATTAAATTTTAGAGGGGGAGGTGAGCATTTGCTTGCTACACCCCATTGCCACATCATATAGTCACACTTTGTGCATGTCCTTCATGCTTTACATGCATCATGCCACCTAAACATACTTAGTGGAGAATCTTGAACTTGATCTTGGATTAGTAGGGTGAACCATAGCCAAAATTTCACTAATCTGATACCACATGATATAGCTCCATGTGGAACTTGTAGGCCTTGGATCTTCTTCATCAATGGAGTCTTTTGCTTCTTGAATATCAATGGCAGCGGAATGGAGAAGGAGAAAGATTATTGGAGACACCACTTCAAGGAAAAGATGAGTCAAGAAGAAGCTCATGATGTAGCTCTATATGGAGCTTGTAGGTCTTGGATCTTCTTCATCAATGGAGTCCTTTACTTCTTGAAGTCTAATGGCAGCGGAATGAAGAAGGAAGAAAGATGATTGGAGACGCCACTTCAAGGAGAAGATGAGTCAAGAAGAAGCTCACCACCATAGGAAGCCATGGATAAGAGCTTGAAGGAGGAGAAGATGAGGGGAGGGAGAAGGAGAGAAGGAGCACAAATTTTTGTGCCTCAAATGAGGTCTGAGCTTTGAAGTGTAATTCTCAAATGATCAAAGTTAAAAAAATACACACACAAGGCCTCTATTTATAGCCTAAGTGTCACGCAAAATTGGAGGGAAATTTGAATTTCTATTCAAATTTCACTTGAATTTCAAATTGAATTTGTGGAGCCAAAATTTCACTAATTATGATTAATGAATTTTAGCTATGGTTCAGCCCACTAATCCAAAATCAAGTTCAAGATTCTCCACTAAGTATGCTTAGGTGGCATGAGACATGTAAAGCATGAAGGACATGCACAAAGTGTGACTATATGATGTGGCAATAGGGTGTAACAAGCAAATGCTCACCTCCCCCTCTAAAATTTAATTGGATTGGGCTTCTCCCAATTCAATTAAATTTATTTTCCAACACACACATCAAATATTCACTCAATGCATGTGAAATTACAAAGCTACCCCTAATACAAAAACTAGTCTAGGTGCCCTAAAATACAAGGGCTAAAAAATCCTACATTTCAAGGGTACCCTACCTACATTATGGAGCCCTAAATACAAGGCC
Organism: Glycine soja; assembly: GCF_004193775.1. Lineage (NCBI taxonomy): Eukaryota > Viridiplantae > Streptophyta > Magnoliopsida > Fabales > Fabaceae > Glycine > Glycine soja. The sequence continues at coordinate 23,550,278 of NC_041019.1, forward strand.
CAAAAATAATGAAACCTTAATCTAATATGTACAAAGATAAGTGGGCTCATACTTAGCCCATGAGCACGAAATCTACCCTAAGGCTCATGAGAATCCTAGGGTCCTCTCCTGCATCTCTGGCCCAATCTACTTGGAGTCTTCTATCCAATGCCCTTGCGGGGTAGGATTGCATCACCTAGGTTGCTTGCAGCGCTACAATTCGGTTGTAGCGTGTTTATCTGCAAGTGGAGGGATCTTGCGAAACGGTGTCGTGTGGTTCAACTCTCTGAACCCTAGGATTTTTTTGTTGGATATGGAGGTTGGAATTCGCACGCGGTGGCGAGACTATAGGCATGGTGGTGAACCCTAAGTATTTTTTCACCAATTATTCTCACCCTACATTTGGGGAACTTTGTCCCACCAACTCTCTATTTCTCAAAATATCCAAGAGAAAACCACCACCACTTGTTCATGATGTCGAAGCTTCTAGCAGCTCTAAAATGGGGAGCAAGACCAAGAGGGAAGTCTTTGTGCTGATATCGTTGCTCGTTTTCCATGGGCTTATTTTTTGTTATGGTTAGACACTTTAAATGGGTTTTTTTTTATGTTTTGTGTATAAATTTATTAGCTTTATGTGGTTTCTTAAGCGAGTTGCGTGGTTGCGTTTGTTTTGTGTTTCTAAATGATGAAGGGATGGTGGACTACCAACATGTGATTCCTGCTCATGCTGATGTTGCTCGGAGGAAGAATGTTATGTCCTAGTATTCAAGAACTACGAAGAACTCCAGAAGGAAGAGGATAATAGAGAGGAAAGGTTTCTGTTATTGCTTGTGTTTCCATTTACAATGGCATCTATATATAAAGCAAACTTACACAAGTTTGTTATTCTAATTCCTCTCTATACAGGGCAATATTCTAACAGAAATGGATCCTGTACTACTCTTGTCTGCCACAAGAATCTCCTTGACCACTCACAAGCTGCCAGCTCAGCGATGGTTTCCTATAGAGGTTACGAAATCCTCTAAGTAATGAGGTATGCGCAATTCCCTTTTAGCCCTGGTGTGAATATTGGTCTGCTCCTTGCTAGTGTTGGTCTGCATCTTGTCTACTGCCTCCTTGCTCTGTGGTTGTTTCATAACATCCCCCGCCACATCGAGAAGCACCTTGTCCTCAAGGTGGTATTCTTCTTTTAGCTGAGTCCAAGACTCCCACGAGGTGTCTTCTGGAAGTAGACCACGCCACTGTACCAGCGCCAATAATTCAGGCCCATTATCAGTCGAGGCCCACTTTGTTGCCAAAATAACCAGGGGAGTGATAATGGGCTCATTATCTATTGAAGTGTTTGGAAGGCCATCAACAGGGGTGGGGATAGCAGGATTCGAATGAAAAGGCTTGAGAAGTGAACAATGGAATACAGGGTGTATTCGGGAATCTGAGGGTAGCTCTAAGCGATAAGCCACTGGGCCTATCTTCTCCAGCACACAAAATGGCCCATAATATCGTTTGCCCAGTTTCGACTGAACCACGCCAGTAACGGTGGTTTGACACCATGGTCGGAGTTTGACCAAAACCATATCTCCAACCTTGAACTGCACTTCTTGCCTCTTAGTGTCTGCAAAGTATTTCATAGTTTGTTGGGCCTTGAGAAGTTTCTTTCGGGCTATTGTGAGGACTGCCTCTCAATTTGTGAAGAATTCGTTAACGGCATCAACATGTGAGGTACCAGGAAGGTAATGGGGAATGGAAAGTGGCAGCTTCCCAAAGGTAATCTCATATGGTGTCATCCCTGTGGCAGAATGAATGGAAGTATTGTAAGACCATTCTGCCCAAAGAATGAATTTTCCCCATGATGATGGTTGTTGATGGACGAAGGATCTTAAATACTGCTCGATGACTCTGTTCAACACCTCAGTCTGGCCATCTGACTGTGGGTGATAGGCTGAACTCATTCGGAGTTTGGTGCCGGAAAATTTGAAGAGCTCTTGCCAAAATTTGCTTAGGAACAATGGATCCCGATCCGAGACTAGACTGCGGGGCATGCCATGGATCTTTACTACGATATCCAAGAAGAGATGAGCTACGATGGAGGCTGTATGATTGGGTGGAAGTATTCCTAAATGGATTCCTTTCGAAAAGCGATCCACTACAACCAGAATAACAGAGTACCCTCGAAAGGATGGTAATCCTCCAATGAAGTCTAATGACAAATCTTCCCACGGTCTCATCGGAACTGGCAAGGGACAGAGTAAGCCTGGACTTTTCCGATGATCGTATTTGGTCTGTTGGCAGTGCAGACAGTGAAGGATGAAGTTGCGCACATCATCTTTGATACCTGGCCATGTGAAATTCTGAGACACCCGTGCCAGTGTTTTAGCAATGCCCATATGCCCACCAATGGGTGTGGAATGAAATTCCTCAAGAAGCATGGGAATGAAGCAAAATCCCTTGGGTAGCCAAATACGCTGTTTCTACAAAATAAAGTCCACAGTGAGGCTAAAATTAGAGTAAGTGTCAAGAGTGTCAGTAATACTATATCGTAGTTCCAGGTATGCAGGATGACGATGAAGCTCATTCTTCAGATCCTCCATAAACACTAAGTGAGGTATGGTAAATGCCAACAATTTTCCCGAGGTGACTTCTGGTATTCGAGATAAGGCATCAGTTGCCACATTGGCCTTCCCCGTCTGATACTATATTGAATAGTCAAACCCAAGAAGATGAGCTACATAGACCTGCTGCTCAGGTGTTTGAATCGCCTGAGACATCAATTCCTTCAGGCTGCGATGGTCCGTTAAGATGACAAAAGAATGGCCTAGCAAGTATTGGCGCCATTTTTTAACTGCAGCTGTGATTGCGACCAACTCTCTAACATAAGTGGAGGATCTCAATAATTTGGGGGAAAAAGCTTTACTAAAGAAGACAATGGGGTGGTTCTACTAAGAGAGCACTGCGCCCATTCCAACCCTTGATGTGTTCGTCTCAACCGTAAAGGGTTGAGAAAAATCAGGCAAGCCCAATATCGAAGCACTGCACAGGGCAGTCTTGAGTTTGTCGAACGCTTGCTGAGCTGTAGGAGTCCACTGAAATTGATCCTTGGCCAAAAGTTTTGTTAAAGGAGCAACGATTAAAGCATAACCCTGAATAAAACGTCGATAGAATCCCGACAATCCTAAGAAGCTGCGCAGAGCTATGATCGAATACGGTGTAGGGTAATCACGAATGGCTTCAATTTTAGCTGGCACAAGGTGAACATCTGCATGTGAAACTATATGCCCCAAGTATTCAATCTGATTTTGAGCAAATGAACACTTTGAGAGTTTGAGGAAGAATCCTCCGGCCAGAAGCACCTCAAAAGCATGTTCCAAGTTATTCATGTGTTCAGACAGGGATGAGCTATAAATGAGTATATCGTCGAAGAAGATAAACTTCCTCAAGTAAGGACTGAAGGCATTGTTCATTGTAGCTTGGAATGACGATGGCACATTGCACAGGCCAAAGGGCATAACGAGGAACTCGTAGTGGCCATGATGAGTTCGAAAGGCCGTTTTGTCCACATCTTCCGGCTTCATCAATATCTGATGATATCCCTGTAATAAGTCGAGCTTGGAGAACCAACGTGCACCACCAAGTTCGTCCAACAATTCATCAATGGTGGGAATGGTAAAATGATCCTTGACCGTAATGGCGTTTAGGGCCCTGTAATCTACACAGAAACGCCAAGTGCCATCGCGTTTTTTGACCAATAAAACCAGTGAGGAAAAAGGGCTCGTGTTGGGCCTGATGATGCCATTCTGAAGCATAGAAGCTACTTGAGTTTCAATTTCTTGTTTCTGAAAATACGGATAGCGGTAGGGCCTGACATTAATTGGGTTTGAATTTGGGAGGAGATGAATAGCGTGATTGGTGTTTCGGGAAGGGGGCAATGTGGTTGGTGTTTGGAAGAGGGATGAGTATTTGGTGAGGATCTGGGTAAGCTCAGGGTGGGAAGTGGTGTTTGGTTGGTTTGAAGGAAGGTCAGGGTCAAGGATTCGAATATGGAAGAAGGCGCTAGCACCGTTATTTTGAATAATTCGACGAAGCTGGGTGGGAGAAATTGTATGAGAGTGTGCCTTTATGTTGCTTTTCAGCTCGATGCTTTTACCTTCATGAATGAACTTCATGGTGAGGAGATTGTAGTCAGTCAGAACCGAACCCAGTGACTTGAGCCACTGAACTCCAAGAACCAAGTCCGCGCCACACAACGGCAGAACATGGAGGTCAACAGTGAAGACATGGTTCTGGATGGTGATGTCTACGACTGAGCAGAGGTGGTGGCAAGCAATTTCGTTGCCATTGCCCACCACGACGCGGAGAGCTCTCGTGGGTTGGGGAGTCAGGCTTAAGGAATGGACCAAGCGTTCCTGCATAAAATTGTGCGTACTCACGCCATCAATCAAGATGGTGATTGAGTGGTGTGCGACACAGCCCAACAAGCGGAGTGTCTCGGGCGCCAAATGACCCGACAGGGCATAGAAACTAATTTGGGCTTGGGGCAGGTCAGGTGATTCGGGTTGGGGTTGGGGCATTGCAATGGGTTCAAAAGGGGGGTCAGTAGCTAGGGTTCCAGGCCTATCTTCCTCGGCGATGAGAAGGAAGAACCGTGAGGAACACTTATGGCCTCTGGAGAACTTCTCGTCGCAGTTAAAACACAAGCCTTTTTCATGCCTAAGGGTGATTTCCTTGGGGGACAAGCGATGCACCACGGGTGGGGGAGATTTAGTGAGTTTTGTGGGTGAGGGTAACAAGGAGGTGGGTGAGGGTGGTGAAAGGGGCGCAGTGGGTAAGGTCAGGGGTCGGCCAATGGGAGGACAGCGTGGGGCGATGAGTTTCTCCTCCTGGAGTCGTGCGAGTCCTGCCGCCTGAGTCAAGGTCAGCGGCTGAAGGGCTTGGACCTCGCGGCGGACATCAGGAGCGAGGCCAGAGACGAAGCAACTTAACAGGAAGGATGGAGGGAGACCCACAATCCGATTGGCAAGATGTTCGAATTGGGAAAGGTACTCCAAGACAGTCCCTGCTGGGTCAGCTTACAAAGAAGAGTGATGAGATCCTCATATTGAGAAGAGGCAAATCGGGCCTCAATCGCGCGCAAGAAGACGGACCAAGTGGAAAGTTGACCGTTCCGGGAGAGCCACTGAAACCAAGCGAGAGCCGAGCCTTCAATGACGAACGTGGCGATGAGCAATCGTTCGCCTCTGGCATTGAGTGGTACTCAAAGAATTAGGTAATCTTGAAGCACCACCCAGAAGGGCCCGAGCCATCGAAACGAGGCACATCCAGCTTCATGCGAGGAAGGTGAGTAATTGAGGCTGTGGGTGAATGTTGATTGGCAGAGGAAGGTAAAGATGAGGAAGAAGCTTGGTGGCTGGACTCAAGTGTCGTAAGGCGATGAATAATTTCGTCGAGCTTCGAGGTAACATGGAGCTAAGTAGAGGCCAATTTGGCAATTGCCTCCTCCATACAATCCAAGTTGGACTTGGAGCGAGTGTTGTCGGCCATGGATAAAGTAGGGTGCTCAATGAAAACACCAAGTTGTTATGTCCTAGTATTCGAGAACTAGGAAGAACTCCAGAAGGAAGAAGAGAATAAAGAGGAAAGGTTTTTGTTATTGCTTGTGTTTCCATTTACAATGGCATCTATATATAAAGCAAAATTACACAAGTTTGTTATTCTAATTCCTCTCTATACAGAGCAATATTCTAACGGAAATGGATTCAACACTACTCTTGTCTGCCACAAGAATCTCCTTGACCACTCATAAACTGCCAGCTCAGCGATGGTTTCCTATAGAGGTTACAAAATCCTCTAAGTAATGAGGTATGCACAATTCCCTTTTAGCCCTGGTGTGAATATTGGTCTGCTCCTTGCTAGTGTTGGTCTGCATCTTGTCTACTGCCTCCTTGCTCTGTGGTTGCTTCATAACAAAGAAGCAGAGCTGGTCAGAGCTAGAAGAATTGTATTTTGGTGAATATTTTGTTTCAATGTTTATGTTACTTCAACTCAATGTTTCAAATGTGTTTAATGTCTGTTTTTTTACAAAATTAGTGGCTCGTGTTGTGTTCTGTCATAGATAAAGGTGGTTTCATGGATCTGGATCACGAGGATGTTATGATTATAGTGCCTCCAATTTTCGCTCCAAAAGATGTGCCAGAAAATTTAGTGTAAGTTTCTGACATTTCTTGTTCAGTAATCATATACTCGTTTTTAAGAGAAAAGTCTGGAATCAACATACAATACCATATTTGTTCAATATTTGAGGAAAATTATTGTAGGGTCCTATATGATTGGCAATCAGGGACGGACCCACGTTGAGGCAGAGTGTGGCTATAGCCACACCAGAATTTTTGAAATTATAATTTTAACTAAAAACTTTTTAAGTTAGTTTATTAAATTAAAAATATTTAGTAAAATTAACTATTATGCTAATTGATAAATAAAAAAAATAACCTAAAGAACATGTAATTATAACAAAAATCATTAGTTTTAATTTTTAAGACAATTTTTTATACTTATTATTTTTGTTTAAATATTAAATATTTACTTATGTTAAATAATAGAATGTTAAAAATAACGTTTTTTTTATAATTACACGTTCTCAGTTTTTTTTTTTTTTTACAAAGGCTACATGTTCGTAGTTATAAATCAGCACTAAGTTATGATATCAAAATAATAAACATATAGTATTAAAATAAAATTTTAATGAAATAAATATATAACCTAGAGATAACTAATGTAATAGGTTGTGCTCCAGATAATAACTTTATGACTGCTCCTACGATTCAAAAGGATAGAGACAAGAATTGCTTCGGGACAAACAAGTATCTCAATTTGCTAAATTGATTGAAGAGGGTTAGATAGAGACTGGTAGTGGATTAAATCAAGAATCGTCTATTACTAAAGTGGGTGACACTCGTTGGAGTTCCCACTTTAGGACTTTCACTAGTTTGATGACTATATATGGTGCCATTATTGAGGTACTTGAAGAAGTCGGGAAAGATACGTCATTTGAAAAATATGATGAAACTATGCTTTTGCTAGATGTGCTTCAGTCCTTTGATTTTATTTTCATGTTATACCTAATGGTTGAGATTTTAGTATTTACAAATGATTTAAGTGTAGCGCTACAAAAGCGTGATCAAGATCTTTTGAATGCTTTATCACTTGTCAAAGCCACCAAAGAAGAATTACAAGAAATGAGGAATGATGGATGGGAAGAACTTATATCTAAGGTTATGGAAATTTGCAATAAACATGATATTGATGTGCCTGATTTGAATGCACTGTATGTGCAAGGGAAGAAACCTAGACGACATGCTACCACTTCTAGTGTTTCTAATTTGCATCATTATAAGCATGATTATTTATTTAGTGTTTTAGATTTGTAGTTGCATGAGCTCAATGCTAGGTTTGATGAAGATAATACTGAACTTTTACAATGTGTTTCATGTTTGAGTCCCTCATCATCATTTGAAGCTTTTGATGTGAAAAAATTGTTGAGGATGGTTGAACTTTATCCAAATGATTTTGTAGATGTGCCGGAAGTGGTGGTGCGACATCAGCTTTAGAATTATGTTAGAAATGTTCGATGTGATCCAAAATTTGCAAAGTTAAAAGGACTTTCAGACCTTTGTGCAAAACTTGTGGAAACAAAAAAGTGTAACACATTTGATATAGTTTATAGGCTTCTGAAGTTGGCTTTAGTCTTGTCGGTAGCAACTCCAAGCATGAAACGTGTTTTTTCAGCTATGAAGTTTGTGAAGAGTCAGCTATGTAACAAAATGGGTGATCAATGGTTAAATGATCGTCTTGTAACTTTTATAGAAAGAGATATTCTTGAAACAATCAACAATGATGTTATTTTAGCTCATTTTCAAAAAATGGGTAGTAGACGATTTTCATTGTAAATACATTTTATTAAACAATATTATTTCTTATTTTCAATATATTTTAGTCTATAATTTCTTTTATATTTAGTCACACTGATATTTATTGTCTGGATCCGTCCCTATTGGCAATTGTTATCTCTACATTGATGTGAGTTAATCATTTTCTTATTTTAGCTTAAGACCAGCTACCATGTCAAGTTCGAAAAAGAAATAAGAGGAAGTTGTACTACCCCATTTTTGAGGTAAGGATAATTCAGATAAATTTTGTTAATAGGATATAATTTATTCCTTTTGGTATATTAAAACATATCAATAGCCATTAATAAGTGTTGATGGCTGATCCATGTCTCTTTGACTCTCAATCACCACTTGTTTACAGAATCATTAATATGAGTCTCTTCATTCAAGGTTTTTATTAATTAGTCTTACCCTATTTGTTGAATATACAATCTTCTATCATCCTGTAATTTCATACATTATAAACATGTAAATACCTTTTTGTGCAGGGTAGGAAAAATAAACTACAGTAATGAGAAAAGAGGTAAGATGCAACTAGAGAGAGGAGAATGAAATACCCTCCAAACTAAATACAACATTGGATAGGAAAAAATAGAAATGAGAGAGTGCATTAGAACCTAAAAGAAGGATTTAGAAGTAGACAAACTGGAAGAATACAACTCAAACCCTCTTGTCTAAATTAGCAGAGAAATTAATAGGACCTAATAAAATCCCAAGGGCTTGTATTGACTAGCTTATTTATCACTCGAGTGTTTGTGAGTTGTGAAAGTAAACTTCCAAATAAAATTAGGATGTTGACCAAAAGCAACATTTATTATGATTGACTTAGGCAAAGTAAAGTAGAGGGTTGATAGAGATGTAAAGCTTCAAACAAAGGAATGACACAAAATTGGTTTAAAAAATTTGAGATTTTTTTTCTATTTCTAGTTAAACATTGTTACTTATATTGAATGATAGTTTATTTTTGAAGTTGATAAAAGTTAATTTGACATTTATTTTCAGCCATTTTCTCATGCAGGCTTCTATCTAAAATTTCTTACTACTTTTCTAGTGGACCATTTTTGAGGATTTGGATTAAGACAGGATATGATCCACTCAAAGATCCTAATTCTCGAATGTAAGTCATCTCCTAATTTCTAAATAATCTTGTGGATTTTTTATTCATACGTTTGCACTAAAAAAGTGTTTGGTTGCTGTGATAAATATATTTCTAATGTATTGTTCAGTTTGGAAATATTATTTAACTACTAGTATGTCATGGTATCATGTAATTCCTTTGTACCTTTCAATTTACAGGTAACACTGTAACAATAAAAGAGGTAGATCTAGAACGGGGATCATGATGATTTTAGAAGCCTGTCTAATTTTTATCATTATCAACCAAGAATCATAGAGTTGATGACCATCTTAAAATGCACCACAGAACCGACCTAGAAATCCTATTTTTAAGTGAATGACAACATCATTAATTACCATAATCCAACCAAAAATATTATCTAATCAGTGGATACATCATTATCTAATAATTAATTACCAGAATTTAATTTAGAAATACTGATAACGTAAAAAATATATATATTATTGTCTAATAATTGATTATTATATATAATAAGATTGTTGATTTTTTTTTTAACAAAAACTTTAAATATCATAACCATAGTGACTTTTTTTATACTAGAACCATAGTCATCTTTAATTAGTTGTTAATGTAAAATTTAGACTCGTCTATTAATTAACATATGGGTGTTTCTACAGTGGAGACGTTTTGCACCGGTGGACTAGTTAATTTTACCTATAATAACAGGTCAATTATCATTAACATATAATTATTAAAAAATAAAATTTAAAATAATTAAGTAATTACCAATTAATTAAAAGTTTTAATTGTTTTAATCTAAATAGTTTTTCTCTTTCATTTTCTGTGCAACCAACAATAGCTCCTCCGACAATGACAACGACTTCATCTTCTCCCCATCGATGCCACAGCCACGGTATATACTCCGCTGCTTTTCTTTTATTTTTTTGGGTTTCTCAACAAAATCTTAATCGGTGGATATACAACAACTCCCAGCACACAAAAACGCACACCTAGAAAAACAATGCAAGGAAATTGAAACCCTTGGACAACCCCTTTCATCTTCTTCATCAAATCAGAGAGCAATAACAGAAATTAAAAATCCTTGCACAACCCCTTTCATCTTCTTCATCGAATCAGAGAGAAATAAGACAACCCACTAGATAGGAACAAACCAAAACGTGCGGCAACACCCCCCCACCCCCCCCCCCCCCCCCCCCGCCAAAAAAAAAATAAAAGAAGATGAGCATTTTTGGTTGTTGATGGTCGCGACCGACGAGATCGATAATGAGTAGAACCACTCACCACTCAGTGTCGATGACCTTCTCATTGTCAAAGGTAGTAATTTAGGAGAGCATCCCATATCTGAGTGTAGTAGGGATGGCGAGAGGGCAGGGCAGGGCAGGGATGAGTATGGCTCTGCCCGTCCCTATCCCCCACAAAAGGCGAGGTGGATACGGGTTCAAGTACAAAATATGTGGGTTTAAAATTTTAATACCCATACCCATCAGTTTTTTTATCGAGTTTGGGTACCCACTACAACTTTTTTATAATTTTAATTTACTAATATATTTGTAAATAAATTAGATATTAAGTTTTTAGTTATATTTTAATTCAAATAATATAAAAATATAATGAATAACAAAGAAATTAAAGATAAAAAATTAAAAATTCAATTATATTTTTAGTTAAATGTATATTTTTAAGTTTGTTACTTAATTATTTAACTACTAAGCTAATTGATTTATATTTTGTAAAATTATAACAATATAATATATATATATATATATATAATGGTGGCGGGATCGAGTATAATTTGATATTCATCTCCATCACCGCTTGTAAAGTTCGGATAATACCTGTACCCATACTTATACCTGGTCAAAACGAGTATTCTTCATCAAAGTCGAGGTGGATTCGAGGTGGTACACACATGTATGGGGTTATTTGTCCTGCCTAGGGTGGAGTGGATCCCAAATCTAAAAAAAGAAAGGTAACAAGAAAGAAGGGGAGAACATAGAGGGAGGAACGTTGGTGCAGATCTAGGAAAACACCAAAGGAGGAGGGGTAGTTTTATTCACTCTTGTGGTGGTTTTGTTAGTGAGGAAGAAACAAAATAATAAATCAAAAGGTGTGGTTTTGGAGAGGCCTGAAGTGGAAAGTGGTGTGGCAGTTGTGAAATGTGAGAGGTGAAGATGAGGAAGATGGACTCATGAAGGAGGTGAACATGACTAGAAAGTTGGTTATCTGAAATGATGGAGGCAACGATATAGTGTTGGTTTGTGGAGGAATTAGGTTATTAGCGTTAAGTAAAAAGATTAATTTTAATTCTCAAAAAATATTTACATATATAAAAGAAATTATATGTTAACCGGTTGGAGACCTTCTATTGTAGGTAAAAAGATTAATTTTATGTCTTATATATTTAACACACTTTTTCACATGCAATATTCTTTTAGGAACCAGGTACATTGAAATGTTAAGCTCAGTTAAAATACAAAAATATAATTCAAGTCTTAATAATTACATTCAATAGAGTTCAACCTAATTTAGCAAGGAGTTTGGAAAGATAGTTTGAGGTTTTCATAATTTCATTAATAGCTGCATAGTAGGAATTAATAACAAATTAATGAATTTAAAAATTCATACAAGATTGCATTCGATCCATTTCTAATAACTAAACATTTTTTACATCTTGTACTTGTACTTGTGTCAGGTTTATCATTGTGCTTTCCAAAGCTTATAATGTGACAAAGAACATAAGATATTACACATGATTCACCATGACATATCTAAGGACAACTCTAGCTAGCATGTGATACCCCTTGGGCACCACCATGCAAACAAGGATGTTTTGGAAGGGTTACATGGTGAGAAAGAGATTTTCAACCCTTGATCTCTTTAATTTTAATTGATGGTTAATATTTTTTTTTCCTTTTACTCTTTAATTTTCCTTTTCCTTTCACTTTTTTTTTTACCAAAATACCCATCTCTCTTAGAACACCTAAAACCCTAACTTTGTGGTGGTAGGAGGAGCAGATGCGCTCCTCAGTCCCCCACCTAGCAACTACATTGCGCCCCACCACCGCCACCAATAGCCTATGGCGGCGACACCACTACGAGCACCACAACAAGGACACTGAAGGAAGTCAATGTACCACCACAACCACCATGGTAACAACTTTGAAGGAAGACATTGGGGGCAAAAATAAAGCACAACGGCACAACAAAAACCATAATCCTTCTATCTAAAAATATTTTGTGACCCCCTCTCCCTTTCTCATCTAGAAAATGCAATAATTGATCTGAGATTCACAACCATTCAAAACCATTAGATCTGATATTTCAAGGAAGGAGATGGAGAGTGTGAGACAAAAGAAATTTGTGCATGCAGTGGTGGAGCTTTCAAACCCTTACTTTTTTACTCCATTCTTTGACCCAGACAGAAGATCTAAAGACATTTTGCTTTATTTTTTATTTTTATTGTCTTGAAGATTGTTTCGTGTATTTTTGTTGTTTTTTTTATCGGTTTCTTAAATCTGAACCTTATACTTCATTTTCATAAAGGAAATGGACATTGTTATAAATCTTAGTTTGAAGATATGAGTTTAGTCAAGCCTGGACTAAAAATGTTTTTCGTTTTACATAGATGTTTTTTTATAGATATGTAATGTCTGTAATCTAGCCTTGTTTATATATTTAGATATGTATGGGTGGTGGTGTATGGTGGCATCTTCGATACCCACCACGCGTCCTCTACCATGATAAGTGACCTCCAACATGTGCCCCACACAGTCACTACCTTCATAGAAGACATCATCCACTTCTTGCTCCTTAAACCTAATGTGTATCTCAGTTTGAATACTGCTCAAAGCCTTTGCATGCAGAAAAATGGATTAGAGTACCACTCACAAAAGGAAAACCAGAAATCCACCATCTTAGAATCTAGCCATGCCCATGATCTATATTTTATCCGCTCCACCACTAAATCCAAATCAAGGATTTCTTCTCCAAAAAAAAATTGTTTTAGTGACACCATAGTGTCCAATAAACAGCCCACCAAATGGTCTTCATAACTTTCGACTTTTTCCTATGCATCCCTACACATTCATATTGATTAAAATGTTGAAAGATGTCCATGTGCTACACTGAAACAATTACCAACCATAGATAACATTGGTTGCAAATATTTGAAGCAAAATTGCAAGTAAACAAAGTGTGTTCCACAAACTTTTCCTGTTGCTGACAAAAATGACAAGTGAAAGCCAAATTTTGCATCATAATGTTTCTTTTTCTGAGATTATCCAATGTAGGCAATCTATTAAGAGATAGCCTCCAAATGAATACAGCTATTGTTTTTGGAATCAACAATTTCCAAACAAGCCTATAGAAAAAAGAATCAAGAAGATAAAAAAAATAGGAGCCAAGGCATAGTATATGTCCTTGACAGTATATAACCCTATTGAGCCATTTTTCCAAAGCAATGTATCCCTCTACTGGGGATCCATAATCACCTTATAAATTTCAGCCTTGAATTTTTCCATTAAATGTAATTCCCAACTAAACTAATTCCTTCTCCATCTTAAATTCCACCTCCAACAACCATTCTCGCAATAACCCACACCTCTTATAACCTCGTCCTTTTATTTTCTAGAATTCATGTATAATCTTCTATACCTAACTATCTATGGTGTCAAAAAAGAATCCTCTTCCTATTTCCCACCTTCCATGTTACATTACCTTCAAACCAAGGATGCTTTGTGCCCTCACCACATATCCTAGTTAGGTCCCTCAACCACAGAGAATCTAAGTTACATGACCAACTAACCTTCATCATATGATTATCCCTATATTATGATGCTAACACCGAATGCCATAGACTACCACGATTATTAACAATCCTCCATCTCCATTTACCAAGAAGTGCTTCTTGAATCAATAATATTTTTAATTTTTAAGCCCTCATTTCTCCTTTGTTTTGTATGCATCCTCCCATGCCACCTATGCAATTTTCCTCCTTTCCTACTCCCCCCCCCCTAAGTAATTTCTTTGAAATCTAACAATTTTTTCTCCACCACACTTGGAGTTTTAAAGAATGTAAAAAGAAAAGAAAGAGAAGATAAGACAAAAATAATCAAAGTGACTCTCCCCCCAAAAATAGCATTTTTTGTCTCCACTTTGAAATTTATTTCCTAAGCTTCATCACTATGTGTTCCCACATACCCTCATTCCTAGTATTTCCCCTAATAGGAATGACAAGATCTAGAAATGGAAGTCTCATACCCAACACAGTTAAGCATTTTCGCATACCTACTCAGACAAGCCTCATCCACCATTATACCTGCCAAGCAACTCTTATAGAAATTAACCTTCAAGTCAAAGATAAATTTGTAACATCCCAACATACCCTTGGTTTCCATAACATTGTTTATATTAGCTTCAACAAAGAATAGTGTACCATATGCAAATTGCAAAAAAGCCACCTCTACCTGTTCATTCCCCACTCTATACCTAGAAAAAATACCACTTCTCATCAATCCACCCAAAATCTTTGCCATTAAAAGCAATAAGAAAGGATTCATCGTATACCCTTGCCTTTGCCCTTTGTGTGTAGAGAATTCAGATGAAGGACTACCATTAACAAGGACAGAAATTGAAGTTGACTCTAAACATCCTTTAATTCAATTCACTCACCTTTCATTAAACCCCACCCTCTTCATCATATAATATAAAAATTTTCAATAAAACACAATCATATGCTTTCTCAAAGTCAACCTTGAAGATCAAGCAAGGTGGCTTCCTCCTTTTAGCATCACCAACCACTTTGTTAGCCACAAAATACTATCTTACATGTTTCTTCCCCCTACAAAGCACTTTGTTTCTCATCAATTACCCTTCCAAACACTTTTTCAACCTCTTCACAAGAACTTTCAAAATAACCTTGTAGACACATCCCCCCGAAGATATGGGCCAAAACTCCATCAAACCTTGGGTATTATCCTTTTTAGGGATAAGAGCCATTGAATGAAGGATTTATCCTCTAGGAAGTACACCATTCTACCCAAAACTCTTGCATCATATCAATAAATTCCTTTTTCAATGTATCCCAACACCTTTTAGTGAAAGTGGAATCGAAATTTTTTGGCTCTGGGCTATTATCTCCATCACATTTGTGCACTGCTTCCTTGATTTCATTTTCTTGGAATTTTCCACGAAGCATCACATTGTCATCTTCCTATATTAAATTAAAAGTCACCCCATCTAAAAGAGGAAAGAATTTTGTGTTACCATCCCCTCTCTAATCCATCTCACCCTAGACTTTTTATGTAGAAATGATTCATGGCGCCTTGATAACTTCCAAAAATCCCCCAAACACACCCTCCTCCTTTGTAGTTCCTCCTCTCTCAACCCCTTCATCTCATCCTTCAAATCCAAAAAGAAAAATAGCTTAGCCACTACTTCTTTGCATTGTTGTTGCAAGTTTCTAAATCTCTCAAGATTCCATATTTTAAGTTTTGTCTTCAAAAGCTTCAATTCTTCCTTTATAGTATAAGAGCCCTCTCTTTCACCTCAAAAGAATTCCACCACTCTTCCACCAACTTCACAAAACCATCCTCCAAAAACCATCAGTTGAGTACTCTAAATAGTTTGGGTCCCCAATCAATACTAACATTCCTCAATACTATAGTCCATAGGTCAATAATCTAAGAAACTTCTATTTAGAACATATTGTGTACAATCCGACCATTTACTCAACCAACTAAAAGTGACAAGATATCGGTCAAGCCATTTGGTAATTGTACATACATTACATGTTTAGATAAATGTTAGCTTAAAAGCAAGAAATGGATTGATATAATAGTTTCACCGAACACCTTTAATGTAAAACCTATCCTTCATTTCTAAATGATAAAGTAAGATCAATTAATTAATTAAAATTCATCACATTCTCAATTAATTAAGATTAATTATATCATACATAAAAAGAAATCATATACTTAAGCAATTGTAGATCATCAAGACTCAAAAGAAAAAAAAAAGCAAGTTGCTTTAAAATTCGAATTGAAGCAATCTCTCAAGAATTGAAACCTTAACTAACTTTTAGGAATATTTACATTTTATTTTTGCAAGGACAAGGTTAGTGCAAATAGGTGATAAAATGAGCCAAACCAGCCTAAACCCTCTCAACTAAAATATAGGGTATGAGCTCTAAATTTTTTAATGTAAGTCTTTTTTAGCCTAATGCAATAAAGCAATTAAGCTTAGGTCAAGCTAGCCCGATCAGGCCCACTTCTTTTTAAGTTTTGTTGAGAAAAAATGAGTCACTAATATAGAGGAGACAAAAATAATTATTAATTCATTGTCTCAAAATTTCATTTGTTTGACATATGCTTTTATATTTGATTTTAACAAAGCTACTTATAAAATTATTGTACATATATTTAATATGATAGGATACCTTTGAAATTTTAATTTGTTTGACATAGGCTACTTATAGAGTTACAATAATGTTTACATTTTGTAGTTTTTGAGCTACATATATTTATAATGGTATAACACCTTTGCAATTGTAACCTTTACAAACTCATGTATAAACCATTAAATATACAATTTTACTATAACTTTTATAAAATCATACTTGAGATTACCTTATAGTATATAAGTATTTTTCATATTAAACACAAGGTTCAAATACTTTATTTGATCTCTGTAGTTACTAAAACATACCGTTTAAGTTCCTATACTTAAAAATACCTCATTTTAGTCCCTACAAGGATGAAAAAAGGAATTAGCATGTGCATACTCTTTTAATCTCTTGTAGCAATAATTGTGATTTGGTGGATGTTTCATGTGTGATTAAAAAAGTAACAAGGTAATAAAAAAAGAGTAATAGGAATTCAATAATCAATTATAGACAACTCTTAATGCATCATTTGACATTTATAATTAGACTAATTTAAACTAACAAAAGTAACAAAAATATGGATGGTGACATAAGAGTATGAATTTGTGAAGGATTGTTACTGTCGCACTCAAAGTGCAAAGAAAAATTATCATTGTGTTTATGCATCCCATTGCTCATCAATGGCAAACTCCGTTCACGATTTTACTTAAGCAGAAGATATCAAGAACAAAGATCTCAACACTCAAACATCCTTGCTCTAAAAGCTCCTATCTCTACATCTCAAACCATTTCCTTCACTGTATCATAGGGTTATTCATTACAAGGCGTTGTCCACAGCAGAGCACAAGATATTATTTAAGACAAGTTGTTATTTAAGCCAAAAGTAATTAATACAAAATCTATTTTAAATTGGTTCTTATAAAAAGGATGGAAGGGGTGATTTTATCAATTATTTTTTTAAGCATAATTGAAATTATTGGTTCCTTGAAAAAATCACTTGAATCGGAAAATAGGATGAGTCCCGTGTCTGTTATTTTGACCTATCCATATCAAAATTTCATCTTTATATTGACTTGTATTTTTTATTATTATTATCACTTCATATTAACTTGTATTGTAACTAGGAAAGACAAATTTGGGATATTGGATGGTTGAGATTGGAGGACCTTCAGTTGGGAATTGATATTGCCACTATCACTTTTTGAAAAATATTGAGAATAGACAAAAGTGCCTTTCTATGGCTTTTCCCCCACCCCTTCCTTCTTTCCCATTCTTCTCACCACCCTCACCTTTCCTCCAACATCTCTCTCATCTTCTCTTTTCTCCCTTCCCCTCTCATACATCTCCCTCTCCCTTTCGCTCTTTCCCAACCCTTGCGCCCAACTCCCACCTATCTGTCGCCTTCTTCGTTCTCAACTTTTCCTCTCCTTTCTCCTTTCTCTTCTCTCTGTTGTGGTAAGGTTTTTTTTCTTCATGTTTTTATACACAATGAAAGTATGGTTTTGTTGTGTTATGGGTTGAGAATTAGGAGTTATAAAAATTACGTGGGGTGCATACAATTGCATAATGAAATTATGTTTCTGTTGTGCAATTAGGAGTTATAAAAATTAACAATGGAAACACGATTCTATTGTACACTTGAACAACGAAAACATACTTTTGTTGTTTTTTTTCACCTTCCAATTGCACAATGAAAATACAATTTCCTTGTGCAATTTCTCTAGAGGCAATTTTGGGATATGGATAAAGTGCACCTACGTGGGTAGTTTCATTAGAAAACTGGTAGTGCCTATAGCAATATCCTCTTCAGTTTCATTGTGTGTATCTACATGTTTGTCAAATGAAGCAGTTAAGATCGGTCATTGGACCTAACGAGCAAACCCCAGTAAATTTTCGCTATTTTTTTCTGGACTCGGAATTTGTGTTGTTTCTTTGTTTCAGGTCTAAACTAACAACTAATTTGCACTCATATTGCGATTTAATATTCACTAAAAATAATTATTTTGGTGAACACTAAAAGGTCATTTAATTTAATACGAATGCAATTATAAAAAGTTATATAATTTCTCATTATCATCATCATATTTTCATATTTGTGTTTATAGAGATACAACGCAAAGACAAAAGAGAAACTTATGTTTTTAATAATTTTATCGTACATCAAAACCTAATTTTAAACAACTACTATCGTACGTAATTAACAAAAACAGGCAATTAAAACTCATATTTTCTCCGATCCAAAAAGAAAGATATGTGTAGTTGTAAGTTGTTATTTTACAAATATGAGAAATCGAGTACGGAAAATTTAAAGTTTTTCGTAAGAGAGTTTTTAATTTTATAATTTTTAAATATTATTGTGATGACTAAAAATTATCATTTTATTAATTACGCATGAGGAAACATGTCTAGGCCTACTTTTCGGCAATTTTCAACGATTATTATGTTATAATTATTAACAGTCTTAATTATAAAATGACATAAGGACTAAATTAAAATTTTAAAAGATAAAAGATCAAGTTAAATCTAAACCAAAAACTAAAAGACAGAAAATGTAATTTAACCTGAACAAAATAATAGAAAAAGATATATTGCAGGAATATGGTTTAGAATTCTTGGTGATAGAAAACAAGGAAATTATGAGAGCAAAAAGAATTAACCGTTTTTACATTCTACATATGATTAAACGTACATTAAAACCTGGAAACAAAGAATCACAAAATTATGATGTATGAATGAACAAACACAAACGAAAAACACGAGATAAACAGAGTAACTCAACAGAGATCAAAAGAAGAAATCAAATAGATGATCGATCCCGTCCGTCCACGACCATAATCAAATAATGTATTTCTTCCTTCAACGTGGACGAATCGTAAAAAATTTCTCGGAAGAGATATAATTAAGCCAAAGCCACGGCAAGGAAGGTTCGAACGAGAGCGGTGGCAGCAATGCAGGTCTTGCTTATGGAGAACGCTGCGGAGGGAGGCTCGGAGGCTGGCTGGTCTGGAGCTGGGCCCGATGGGCCTGGAACGGGAGGGGAGGGGGTGGTTGGGCTTGGGGCCTGGGATGGAGAAGAAGCTGGTGGAGGAGTCGAAGGAGCGAGTGTGGGTGTGGGTGTTGCGGGTGCAGGTGCAGGTGCAGGTGCAGGTGCAGCCGCAGGGGTAGGGGTGTTTGCGGCGGGTGATGGGGAGGGTGCTGACGTGTGCGGTGATGGGGTCGCTGGTGGTGGTTGCGTGGGTGCGGGTCCAGGGGCTTGCGCTACACACGCGGTGGCCAAAAGCCCCAATATCGTGAACACTTTAACTGCAGCAAAAGCCATGTTATGACTTAAGAGACACAAAGCAAAACGTATTCCGAGGGAAAAAAATATTAGATTGGAAGTGGTTGCAAGGGAATAATCGAGCACAAGTAGGGTTGAGTATGTTATGTGTAAGAGTGGGCCAAGATGTATTTATAGAGGCCAATTTATGTTGTATCATTGGAGTATTATATTGCCTTGGATGGTGTGGCACGTGGCTTGTAAGTAATGGAGAATAATGTATCTGTAAAATATTGTTTTTTATATAAATGAAGAAATAAGAGAAATAATCAATGTTCCTTTTAGATTCGAAGTCACGTATTATTTTACACAAAATGAGTTGATTCAATACAAGCAGTGTTATGATAAAAAGTACAATCAATGTCCCTTCTGCTAGTGTTGCGCGCGACGATTACAATGATTACCTAGTTGAGTTGCGATGCCATTGATGAAGGAGGAAGGATGCAGGTCTGAGAGCATGGCCGTGTGGCTTTTGTGTTTTTGAGATTTGCATTTTCGGTGGTGGCGAGAGAAAGGACCGCCAGAGAGGAAGAGTGGTTGGGATCGAGAGGGAGGAGTGGTTGCCGGAAGTTGTTGGGGTTGAGAATGTCGGTTGCGAGTCTTGCTAGTGGTCTCCTCCTCGCCGCCGCTGGATTGTATTTGTAGGGAGGGTGGGGATTTGGGGTTGATTTGACAGTCCATGGATTGGAGAGAAAGAAAGACTGTGTTAGGTTTTAACGCGTTAGTGTTTAATTAGCTAATGACTCAAAGTGCAAAGTCATCAAACACAATACGTAGATATGATGATAAAAATGAATCTAACTCTCATCAAAAGGTGGCATGCTATAATTTTATGAGGATGAAAATTAAATAAAAAATTTGGGTAGATTAAATTCAAGAGTTGTTAATTTTATATGAAAAAATATATTTTAATTTTTTTAAAATTTTATTAATTTTATGATTTTTTTAAAAAATCAAATTTTATGATCAATTAACTCAGACTTTTTTAATGGTAAGTTATATTTTTAGTTTTTGAATTTTTTTACGCTTATGATTTTGATTTTTAAACTTTGTGACAATTAGTTAAACATTTCTAAATGATTTTTTTCCTCCAATATTTTTGTCCTTTCCATCCATTTTAGTTATTAAGTGATGACATAATATTTGTTTTGTTATTATTTCATTATCATTTATTTTCTGACAGTTAAAAATTATCAAAAATTATGTTTTTTAAAAAATTAAATAATTTATAATGACTAAATTATTTTATCTACGTTCAAGTTAAACTCCTTCATTCCCAACTCTTCAAACCCTTTCTTCTCTATCTGAAGGGACTCACAAGAACCAAGTAAAAAGATACAATTTCGGCCCTCATGCCTAGGAACAAATTTAAAACAGCTAATGATCCGAGTATTTAAGATTAATTTTGAATAATTTTTATTTTTTAAAAAATTTATTTAAATAGAATTTTTTTATTGAAATGATTTATGTTTAAAATTTAATTACTTAATTTTTTAAATGAAATTATTTATACCAGAATCAAGTTTAGATATATTTTTCTAGACATGTTTACAAATGACAAAACTATGTCTAAAAGGTGTGAAAACCGGGTTCGCAAGTTGCAAGACTAGACACGCTACATGTTCATGTGCTTCGATTCTGCTCAATTTATTTTTGAGTAAAATAACATATTCTTAATAGTAAGTACACCCAAAACAGTCGAACATATCCGTAAAGAAAAAATTGTGTAGTGCATTGCATGTATCGCTGACGTGCTGCAGGGCTGCGAACGAAGATAATGATTGAGCAAATAATTTTGTAGACATGGTGTATGTTGCTTCAAATTGAAACTCAGTTTTGGATGAAATGTATTGGTCAGAAAAAGACTTTTAGAGGCAACCAAATTAATAAGATGGAAAACAGAGTTTAATAGTCCAAAATTAAGTTGGGAGGAGTCCAAATATTGAAATACCTATACAAAATTATGTTGCATGAGTTGATCATGCAATGTAGGTGAGTGTAGTCACTACTATAAAATGTAGATTTAACATCGTTACGTTAACATCGGTTTTTAATAAAATTGATGTTAACAAAAATGCGATGGCATAATGGTAAATCACGTGACTTTCTTAACATCGGTTTTTCAAATAACTAATGTTAAAATAGTAGGTTAACATCGATTTTTGATAAATCAATGTTAATATGACTTCGATAACGTCCATTTTTTGAAAATCTGATGTTGGAAAATAATAAGTTAACATCGATTTTCTTAAAAAATCAATGTTAAGGTTAACATCACTTTCTTAACATCAGTTTTTTTTTTTTAAAAATCGATGTTGGTAAATTATAAGTTAACATCGGTTTTTTTAATAAAAAAAACCGATGTTAACGTAAATATCACTTTGTTAACATCGGTTTTGATGGAAAAATCGATGTTAACGACTCGATTTTTAAAAATATTATTGGCTCCACACCCTAATTCACTCACGTCTCTGTCGCAGCTCTCTAGTGTTGCCCGCGTCATCATCTTCATCGCAACTCCACGCCTTTGCATCTCGTTGCCATTGTCACCACCAGTCTCGCAACTCCACACCCTAATATTATTGGTTCCTTTCACGACTCTTCGTTCTCACTGCCAGTCTCGCTGCCATTGTCCTTGTTGGTGTCGAGATAAGCTTCATGTCTTCATGGTTCCTCTTTGTGCTCACTTTTTCTTGTTGGGCTGTTTTGCTATTTTTTTTGCAAATGGATAACATGGTTAGCTATTCAATCCCATTCAATAAGCACGACCAAGTTTGTACTTCTCTCTAAAGCATGTTTTTGATCCCATTGTGATGCCTTCTTATGAAAACTAGTTTTTATAGTGTATTTTTTCTGAAGCATGTCGAGGTAATGGATTTGACATTTTTTAATTAACAGACAAACAAAAATAAACATATGGATTCATTCAGCAATGTATAAATGACCAAAAGCACATGGAAATCAACATGAATGCCTAAATGAGGAGTGCTACACAAAAAAGTGTGCTACTAGTATTTTCTCAAGCCTAAATTCACAACTAATAACTTGATACCACTTCAACTCCACAAGGAGATACCAAGTGGAACCTAGTTTTCTAAGCTAGTTGCATTAATCAGTCCATACCAAGTCTATTCTACTCTGCCGCTGCTGCTTCTTTTTAATTTTTGTTTTTATTTATGCTATCTTAAGTAACAAATTAGTACTAAGTCTCAATTGTTTGTGCCTCCTATTCTTCCATGGCTGGTGATTGGCCTTTCATTAGCGACGAAAGTGAAGTTACCGCCTCTCCAACAATCAAGATAAGGTAATCTTCTCGAACAAAATCATCAGTTTCATTTGCTTTTTGCAACTTTTCTATGGCATCATCTAAAGGATTCACCAACACAAGCTGTCACAACTCACAACTCATTCATGCTAGTCAGAGTTGAGATTTAATTCTTATTTGTCAAGGTGTGTAAATAAATCAAGTTTGTTTGTGTTATTTAATTATTATTCATGTATAACAATTCAATACGTAATGTTCTTTACTCAAATACATGTATTACAGAGGATTGGTTTGCATTGCTGGTGCATCTGGTGGTTAGTGCTCTAGTGCTCTTTAATATATAGCTTGGTTTTGCATTGCTGGTGCATCTGGTGGTTAGTGCTCTACTGGTCTTTAATATATAGCTTGGTTTTGCATTACTTGTGCAGAACTGCCTTATCAATGATCTATTGTTGTTATTGGGAGGAATTAAAGCCTGGTATTTTTGGTGATATAAGCTGGTATAGAATAGTAATATTGCTATATAGTTTAAACTACAATATTGGGGGATATACACACTACAAGAAAGATGACATATGTTTACGGAGACTTTTGCCTACAGACATAAATGATTGTAGGTAAAAGTCCAAAAATAGTTATACCTACAATTGTTTATCATAGGTAAAATTCAAAGATTTGTACCTACATTATTTGGTGTAGATAAAACTCAAAATAACTTTTACTTACAAATGCTGAGTGTTGGTAAAATTTCAAAAAACGTATACCTACGATTACTTGGTATTGGTAAAATCTTATAAAACTTGTACCTATAGTCTATTGGTATAGATAAAGTTTAAAAAGTTTCTACCTACAAATTCATAGTGTAGGTAAAATTTCATAAAACAAATACATATTCAAATAATTATTTTAAGAAAGTTAAGAGACTCAACAACAAGTTATTTTTACTCTTTTTCTTATATTCAAATAATTATTTTAACATATTAAAATAATTATTTCCAAAAATATCACAAGAACAACAATGAAAGAAAAAAAAAATACTTTTCTTGAGTTTGACTCTCACATAATCAGATATTATCAACCCTATGAAGAAAAAGAAAAATTAGATCAGTTTTCTAACTATATTTTGCCAATAAATTTTATCTTTATATTGTTTTACACCTAACTTTTATAAATTTTCATCAAAATATTTTTACAAAATTAATATTTTTTGAGATAAACTTTGTTAATGCTTTGTCTAAATAGACACTAAATTTATTGATATGTTATTAGGTTATTCTAAATGAATACTAGTTAAGAACTCTACATGTCAATCGTCAACATTAAAAAATATTATTTTTAAAATTTATAAATAAAGTTTGCAAATAACACCAATTTAATAAAAAGGAGGAATCAACTTTATACTTTTTTACTACTTCTTATCTCACAATACATGCAAACTCATCTTTTTTTTAACCTTTTCCACTTTTCCCTTAAAACTCTCAAAAGGTCCTATAAATTTCTTCCATATTCACAAACTTAGCTTGTAGACCAAATCGAACAGTACTAGAAGAAGAGAAGACGATGGAGAAAGAGGAGAGCACGGAACAGCGAAAGCAAGCGAAGCTTGCCATTATGGAGCTCGCCAACATGATAAGTGCTCCCATGGCGCTAAACATCGTCGTTCGCCTCAACGTCACCAATGTCCTCTGGCAAGGCGACACCAACAACCCCCTCTCCGCCGCCGAGATCCTCCCCGCATCCTTCCCGACGGCGGCGGCGACGACGCCGTCGAGAACCTCCAATGGCTTCTCCGCATGCTGGCTAGTTACGACGTCTTCTACGAGCACCTCTCTGCAAAAGCTATCCCCATTCTATATTTTCTTCTGATAGCTCCAGTATCATTAGGTCATCAAGCTTGTTTAATTAATTTTTTTTAAGGTGTACTTAATTACACTTCAGCCTGTCTTATAAGTCTTAGGATTTCTGCTTCCATGATTTTCTTGTAATGATATTCAATCACTGCGTTTGGAAATGAACATTTATCACTGGCTTCTCTGAAAAATATTAGCATATTCTTGTAATGATATTCAATCACTGTGTTTGGAAATGGACATTTATCACTAGCTTCTCTGAAAAATATTAGCATATAATATGCATGATTTTCCTTCCTTCTTGTGGAATATTATAATATGTTGTTTGGTTGCTTGGGGTGGTGTGGAAAGCAGAGGCATGGAGTGATATGAGATGGAATGAAACAAGTTATCCACTTTGTTACTTTAATACTAATCAAGTTATACAGGTTCTAGAAGGTGTAATTAAATATAGATGGAATGCATTGCCTATTGACCAACAAGAAGGAATTAAAAATTCCATCTCTGATGTTATTGTATAGGTATCAGCCACACTTGATTTGTTTTTTTTGTTGATTCTTATAGTCCTTTTGCATCTTTTGTCTTGTTATTGACCCTTTTTTTTGCATAGCTTTCTGGCAATGAGGCCTCATTTCGAACAGATCAGTTGTATGTCAACAAAAGCAATATTATATTAGTTCAGGTAAAAATAATATTGTACTTACCTAATATTATAATGATGTACTTACCTAATATTACTGAAATTGATTATTCATGATATTCTCAACTAGTTGTATTATTTATCTAGATGAAATTGATCATTTTTTGTAGTTTTCCTTTGTTTTTCTAATGGATATGTAGGTTTTTTTTTGCCATTTTATAAATCTGTTGTAATATTTTAGTGCATTCTTTTGATGTTTATTTAACTACATATGAATTTGTTCTCAAAATAAAACCTGCATGCACAAATTTGAATGGCCAATGAGATGGAGAAGCTTCATTCCTTACCTTGTTTCAACAGCTAAAACTAGTGAAACAATGTGAGAATTGTATGGCAATATTGAAGTTAACTTTATCCTTATTTCTATCTAAATTTGTTCCTTTAATCAATGAGTATTATTACAAATATGTTCTGCAAAAGAAGGAAACATAACAGAAAAGACATAGACAGAGAAAATGAGAGCAAGCTCCCCCAAGACTCCCAATTTCATTCCAAAATATCCCCCCTAAATACAACCAGTGCCCTTTCTCTCATAACAAAATTCATTCACTGTTTCTCACTCCTCTTACTAACTCAATTCTCACTCATAAAGCACTCCAACACTAATTCTGAATGTTCTTTATTACCCTATTGGGCCTATGTGTGTAAACCTTCAAAGGTTTCTCACTATTGGGCCAATTTATATAAAAATGAATTACATTTATCAAGGCATATATCTCTTTTACAGGGGATGGAAATCTTCTTTATCTTTCTTTATAGCTGAAACCGGTGTCTAAATGTTGGATATCAATTGTTGATTTTCAGGTTCTAGTTGTTTGTTTAACAAGTTATTAGGGAGTGCCTATATATTGCTAAGAATTATATGTTGTTTGCAGTGAATTTCAGCTCATTCATGAGTTGTGCTCATATGTGCTATCAGTGTCCCAACAGACTAAGCTCATACGTGCAACACTATCTACATTGCATGCCTTCCTATCATGGATTCCTTTGGGCTATATATTTGAATCACCATTGGCAGGTGTGGTTTTCTGCTTAAGTAACACTGCCTTGGAGGAATTTTGAAATCTTTTGGTTGTATGTTTATTACAGCTTGAGACACTGCTAAATTTTTTCCCAATTCATGCATATCAGAACCTGACTTTGCAATGTTTAACTGAGGTATGCTCCATCGTCTTAGTCCTTATGCTTTTACCTGAAACTTTCATGATCACTATTATTTACTTTTCATGTTCACAGGTGGCATCACTTCAATTTGAAAATTACTATGATGCCCATATTAAGATGTATAATATATTCATAGGTCAGATGCAAGTGTGTTTGAACTTTGAATAACTTTACATTTTGTTCAACATTGTATTTTGTTCATTTGCTTTATCATATTCCTATATCCATTTGTTCTATTTTTTTTATTATACGATAATTTCTTTGGTTGATTTTGGGATAATGTAATGTTTAATGCAGACCATACTTCCACCCACTACTAATATACCTGAGGCATATTAACATGGTTTAAGTAAGGGACACGTAAGTCTATGTAATTGGGTAAAGCAAGAAATCTGATTTACTACTAAATTATAAATTACTTGTGAGACATCTATCTAATAGTTTTTCCCCCTGTTTAGGCATTTATACAAAATTTGGCACTGTTCTTCACCTCATTTTACAAGGCAAGTTTATTTTCTCAGTTTTATGTCATATTACAAGGCAGGTTTATATTCATGAAATGTAATGAGACCAAGTGAAAGAATGTGGCCTTGTTTAGGTATTTTTATGCTTTGTGTACCATATCATGCTTGTTGCACATTTGAGAATGGACCCACCTTTTTGTATCTTGAATTGTTGTGCCTAAATTTCTTCGTTTTTCTTTTGCATCTGTGTATCACTTCTTCCTCCTTCGCTTTTTGCCCGTATTGTTTTTTAGTGTGCTTGATGAGTTTTAAGCCTCTATTAACAGTAATAGTGGTGTAGGGATACCCTTCTATTTATGCTATTGGGTCTTGTTCACATTCGAATTCTAGAGTACACTCAAGAGAATATATCTACTTTGCTATTGGGTCTTCAATATCTTATTGATATATCATGTTTAGTTAGTAGTTTAATTAGCCCATGTTTGCCAATTTTCAATGTTTGCTCTAATGTTTCAAAACTACTAGAATTTTTTTTAAGTAAAACAATTACTTTATTGCATAGTTTAGTTCCTTGAACTTGATAAAGGGTTAGACAATTAACTTAGATACAATTGATATTCATTTTATCTAGATAACTGAATATTAATACTAATAATTTGGAAACATAAAGCATCTCAATAGATAACGAGCAATGTGATTTTTTTATTATGTGACTCTTACATATGATTAAAGCCTATAAGTACAAGTAAATGGTTTGTATCTATAGTCTTTCAATGGTAGGCATAAGTTAATGACTTTTGCCTATAGTTGGAGATTGTAGGTACAAGGTAATGTTTTTACCTACAATTAGATTTTGTTAATATAAGTTAATGACTTTTACCTACGCACATTATGAATTGTAGGAATCATATATAGTGAAAATCAAATATAATTGTAGGTGAAAGTAAATCCATAGGTAAAACTTCTACTGACAGACTATAATCCGTCACTATATGTCCCCTCAAAGTTGATGGCCAAAATGTCCATAGGACAAAGTCTTTATTACATTTACCTACGCATTTTTAACATTTAGTGATGGATTTTGTCCGTAGGCATAGGTCATTTTTCTTGTAGTGATAGTGCTATGGTCTTGTGTGGGGATGTCGGGTTAGATTTGGTTATTTAGTATTTATTGTTGTTGTTATAAATTCTTCATAACCTTAGAAATTATCCTTTTGTACCTACATGCTATCTCTAGTACCTTATTAATGATATATTTTCTTTGCCTTTTTTTTTATAAAAAAAAAGACAATTGTAATAAATTATGTGTAAATGTTAAGTTTTAAGTGTATATAGCATTTTTTTTAAAGGAAGTGTATAGAATGTTAACACTATCATAATAAAAGGATTTTGATTACAGATATGTTAAAGATAGTGAAAAATTGAAAAGAAAATTAAAATATATAATATTATTAATATACTTCTACTGTAATTCTTATTAAACTCTTTGCTTATTAATATTTAATCCTTATAAAGTGATAGTTAGTATGACAAATTTTGTGGTATAATTCTAAATCTTTCTGCTACTAGCATAATTATGATTGATACATCATGATTATTGATGTGTATTACTAAATGCTATAGAAGACTATGTTTAAAGGGTGCATAAATTGTAGTTGTTGGCTGCACTTATTTGTATCCAAACTCTATCTAGTATTTATGCTATTAACTGTTGACTTGCTTTTACAGAGTTATCCTGGAGCAGAAAATTCAACTGCATTGGCTACTCCTCAAGGATTTCACTTAGTAAGTGATATATAAGTTAATATATGTTGCTGTCATTGTTGGTTTGTGATAGAAACCTAGTATCCAATCACAAAGAATAAGGAAAAAATCCTTGAATAAATACAGCTAAAATTTTGCTGTAGAGATCTCAGTTGCCCATGCATATGCTGACAAGTCAGCCAATGTCATGCTAGTAGCTATTAGCGTTGTTTTATTAACAATATTGTGGCAAAAACTCAATTAGGTGTTGTTGGCACGAATTAGAGGCTCAAAGATTGTCACTTGAATTCAATTCAATGCTATAAACGCTTGTCTCTTTTTTTCTTCTGTACATTGGCATAAATTATATTTATGGTCCTTTTATATTTGTCATTTATTGGCTGTAGAGTTGTTTCTCTCAACTTTAACAAGTGGAAAGTTAACTCCAACAATTACAGTTCTTCAGCTATTCTTAAGTTCGACTAAGCCAGTGTTGAGATTTGATGTTGTCTGCACCTTCAACAAGGTAAGCCAGGCTTTAATTACTCAAATTTCACTAAACTAATTTTTATGCTGTCGTAGAATGTGAAATAAAGAATATTGGACATTCTTGTGGCCTTCTTTATTGTACAAAAATCAAATCCTTTACAAACGCAAGAAATTTGTCCTAAAGTCTAGCATACATATTGTAGCAGCTACTAGCTATTTATAGTAGGTTAATGTTTTATAGATAATAAACATGTAAAAAATAATAGCTACAACCAGGCCTAATAATGGTTCCAAACAGTGTTAGTTTAGAAAATCTTAGGCTTGTCCCAATATATCCATGCATGGCTAAGAGAGGAAGTGCAAGTGGTGTTATTATATATAGTACTGCCACTTCATGCATGTGTGAATGAATAGAGAGAGAGAGAGAGAGTCCAGCATGTTGCATGGCAGAACATGTACCTTATACTCCGGACCTCTAAAGCATAGGATTAGTTTTGCTAGTTGATCAATGTAGTGACCTACACCACCTGAAGTAGCAGTTACTAAAATGTTCTTGAGCTGGCCAGTCCCATCAAGCTTAACTACTGCAATTTGAGTGAGGGCATCATTACTCTCCAGTAGCTGTAATTATTGCATCCGTGTCCATGTATGGCAAAGAGAACAAGAAGCTGATGAAGTCTTCATGTTCTGTTTTAGGACCAATGAATATTTAGGTTGCTTTAAATAAAAGAACTAAATCTGATAAAACATTAAATTCTCTGACTCTACTACTTAACTAATAACTAGTATTTACATACTTGATGATAGTACCAAACCTGGATCAATGGAACAATTGGGGCTCACAAAGCCTGCCCCATATTCAAAAGGAGTGGAGGGAAGCAAGCTGCTGGCCTCAAAGCTTTCAGCCATCATATGCTCTTCAAGATTATCATACTTTGAGCTTGTTGTGGAGATTGCAGATGTTATCATTGCTGGAGTCCATAATGGATTGTATTGCTTTATAAGTGCTGCTATTCCATCCACATGAGGTTTGGACATACTGGTACCAGATAATAATGCAAAATCGTGCCCTGTATGAGTTGGTAGTAGTAAAAGAGTTAAATACAATTCAGCCTGTGTTGCGAAAAATGAAAAAAGTACCTTTTAGCATAGGTTCTAAGGCACTGATAGGGGTCCAGGCTGCCCATATTTGGTGCCTTGGAGCAAGAATATTAGGTTTAAGTTCATATGGAAGATTATTGTGCATGCCAATGATATCTGGACCCGTTGAAGAAAATCTACTAACTATAGGTGATCTCCCTGTGAAAGAGGCAACTCTTCCTTCTACCATAGCTACCATAGCACCAAATTCTGTGGTAGTTCCTTTCCTATCCCTTTTTGTTTGTTCTTCATAATATTTTAATATTACCTACACTTTCAAGAAGCCTTTTTACTTATTTGATAGGAAATTTCAGTTAAATAAATGATAGTAATAATACTAAGTCCTTTGTTTGTACCTTGGCATCATCTACACGAGGGATCATAATACCAGAAACAACAAAAGGGATTGGCTCTGCAATATAATCACCATAGTTTGGGTTTGCAACTAAGATAAAGCCCTCAAACTCTAGCCTTCGAGGTGCCAATAATAGCATGAAGAGTTGAGGTTCCATTATTGAAGCCTGCTGAGAAGGTGCAGATAATGATACTTCCCAACACTATATTAGGGTCCAAACAGACATGAAAATTATGAAGACATAAACTTAACATAAAACTTATAGAAATTAGATAGTTATGTGAATTACTTGAGCAACAACACTCAACATCTTTGGTATTTCATATACATATAAAGAATAAATACTTTTTACACTGACAAGGACAATAATAAGGAGTTAATCTATATTTTACAACTGATTGTTGCCATGAGTTGCATATTTGCATGTGTAGAGAATCTTCAGCCCCACTAATTACTGAGCAAACATTTTTCTTTTTGGGTCCATTTCAGATGTATATGCAGCATAATTAACTATTGGCTAATACATCTGCTAACATGCTTCTCTTTTAGAAATATACGTTTAATCCATGCAGTTTTTAATTGGAGAATTCAGATACTAAGACTGCTAGCCTATTTTACTGAAATAATTTTAGAACATAAAGGGGATATATTTTTCTGGTAATTATTCATGTATATGTTCTGGTTTATGTCTTTAGTATGTTGACTTAATTTGAGAAGGTTGAATTCTTGGTTGAATTGTTGGTTGAATTGCTGCTTAGTTTGTCATTGAGTTATTTGGGAATGATGGTTGATGTAGATGGTCATTGAGTTATTTGTTGGATTGTTGCTCTGTTTTTGGACCATGTTGCTCATCATCACAAGTTCAAATTTTATTTATTTTTTTAACTTTTGATGTTGTTGTTTGTTACCAATGCTTTAATTACTTGCTCACTGCCATTAATGACAATTGATATATGCTATACAAATTATGTTCATGATGAGTGAACCTTAGATTTCCATTTGAGATTGAATACAATGATTCTTGCGGACAGTTTGCATTAATCATTGTATTCAATCTTGAACTGTTCGTTTGGACAGTTTGGGGAGACAAATATTTTTATGGTCGATTCATGCGTTAAGGTTAACATTATTTTGTTTAATTTGATGAAATTTTGGTACAATGCATTTCTAGTTGTTCTCTGAGTGCATACTTGATTATCGGGGAATTAATCTCACCGATTTCATGTCGTGTACTAGGAGACCAATGCGAAATGCTGCCGAAATTTTGTCAAATTTAACAAAATAGAATTAACCGTGACGTATGAAGCTACCATAAAAAAATGTCTTCCTGAATGGGATATGGCCACACCTATAGTGAAAATGTGAGATTTTCATGCATGGAATAACTTTGTGAGTATCACAGAGTTATTATTTAGATGGATCGAAGTTGGATGAATGAAAGTTGCATGACCCTTGCATATGAGGAAGGCGATGATCAGTTCTTGCAATTTGCTTCCAAAAGAAGTTGATTGAATGAGGACGAAAAATATTTTTGTCCTTGCATCAATTGTTTGAACAGGAGACGACAAATACTAGACGACATAGGGGAGCATCTATTGTGTGATGGGATTAAGAAGAATTACACCATGGGGATATGACATGGTGAATTGACAGACATGAAGAGGGGGTCTCAATATGAACCATTTGATGTAGAAGTGGGAGATCGCTTAGAGGATATGATTTGTGATCTTGGACAAGAGTCTTTTCAGCTAGCACAAGCCCCTATGTATGATACATTGCAAATTGATTCAAAGAAGCCTTTGTATCCGGGGTGCAAGAATTCCTTGACGCTTTATGTCAGTGGTGTTACAACTTGTTAATGTGAAGGCCAGGTATGGGTGGAGTGACAAAAGCTTTAGTTCACTACTTCAAGTAGTGCACGATATGCTTCTAGAGGAAAATACATTGCTAAAATGTTACTATCAGGCCAAGAAGATACTGTGTCTGATGGGTATGAAGTATCATAAGATTCATGCTTGCCCTAATGCCCTAGGTGTGGGGTATCATGGTACAAAGTGAAGGATGATGCTGAGTGTAGTAGTGACGAAAACTCAAACAAGGCCCCCCAGCGAAGGTGTTGTGGTATCTTCCCATCATTCCAAGGTTTAAGCATCTATTTGCTAATGGAGACGATACAAAAGACCTTACATGGCATGAAAATGGGAGAAACTACGATGGAATGCTCCGTCATCCGGCTGATTCGGCATAGTGGAAGAAGATTGATCATTTGTATCCGTATTTCGACAAAGAGGCAAGAAATCTTAGGCATAGACTAGCCACTGATGGAATGAATCCATATGGCAATTTAAGCACTCAACACAATTTGTGGCCAGTTTTACTAGTAATTTACAATTTGCCTCCTTGGTTGTGCATGAAGCAAAAATACATGAAGTTGTCTATGATGATATCGGGCCCAAGACAGCTAAGAAATGACATTGATGTTTATCTCAGTCCGTTGATTGAAGACTTGACAAAGTTATGGGATGAGGGGGTTTTAGTGTTTGATGGGTTTCAAAATGAGACTTTTCATTTGCGTGCAATGCTTTTTTGTACCATTAATGACTTTCTAGCATATGGGAATTTGAGCGGTTACAGTGTTAAGGGTCATCGTGTTTGCCCCATCTGTGAAGAAGACACAAGCTACTTAAAACTGAAACATGGTAGAAAACAGTCTACACTAGGCATCGACGTTTTCTAAAACCTCATCTCCCTGATAAGCGATTGAAAAAAGCATTTAATGGAAGTCAAGAGCATGAAACTGCGTCGATACCATTAACTAGTGAGCAGGTATTTCAGCAGGTTCAACACCTGAATACTATATTTGGAAAGACCCAAAGGAAGGAAAAATGTAAGAGTTGCATATGGAAGAAGAGCTCGATTTTCTTTGATCTTTCGTACTGGTCTGATCTACATGTTAGACATTGTATTGATGTTATGCATGTGGAGAAAAATGTATGTGATAGTGTCATTGGGACACTCCTTAACATTCAAGGCAATACAAAAGATGGTTTAAATACTCGTCAAGATCTACTGAGATGAGTATACGATCGCAGTTACATCCAAGGTCTGATGGTAAAAAAATATATCTGCCTCCAGCTTGTCATACTTTGTCCGAAAAGGAGAAGAACAATTTTTGTCAGTGTCTGCGCCAGGTCAAAGTACCACAAGGATACTCTTCAAATATTAAGAGCCTTGTGCAGTTGAAAGATCTTAAGTTGGTAAGCTTAAACTCTCACGATTGTCACGTGTTGATGACAATTGTTAGTCGTGGCCATACGAGACATTTTGCCTAACAAAGTCAGGCTTATCATAACTCGGCTGTGCTTTTTCTTCAATGCCATATGTAGCAAAGTCCTTAATCCTTTCAAGTTAGATGAGCTGGAAAATGAGGCCGCTATTATATTGTGTCAGTTGGAGATGTATTTTCCTCCTGCTTTCTTTGACATCATGGTTCACTTAATTGTTCATATGGTCAGAGAAATCAAATGTTATGGTCCAGTTTATTTGCGGTGGATGTACCCGGTTGAGTGATACATGAAGATCTTAAAGGGGTATACCAAGAATCTACACCATCCAGAAGCATCTATTGTTGAAAGGTACATTGCAGAAGAAGCCATTGAATTTTGTTCAGAGTACATTGAAAAAACTAAACCTATTAGGCTTCCCGAGTCTCGGCATAACGAAAGAGTGAGAGGTAAGGGTTCAAGAGGGCTGCATGTTAATACTCCAAGTGTAGAAGATTCGCAACAAGCTCATCTGTATGTGTTGAATAATAGTAATGAAGTTTTGTCATACATACTTCGCCATGAAGGTTTAATGAAGGAAAGTAATCCAAAAATGTCGAAGAACAGGGTCTTGAAAGAGCATAACAAGACTTTCCTAGATTGGTTTAAAGATATCATCTTTGCTGATGATAATGCTTCTGAAACATTAAGAAAGCTAGTAGATGGGCCTAAAAGAAATGTTATAACTTGGCAAGAATATGATATAAACAAATATTCCTTCTATACAAAAGCACACAATGTGAAAAGTACAATGCAAAACAATGGGGTCACCCTAAGGGTTGAATCTTAACACTTCGCTGGTGTACATGATGATAATCCCCGTGTAGCTTTCATCCCTTACTTTGGTTTCATTGAAGAAATTTGGGAGCTTAACTATGTCAAATTTACTGTATGTGTTTTCAAATATAAATGGGTTGACAACAATACCGGTGTGCGAACCGATGATGTAGGATTTACGTTGGTAGATCTAAAGAAACTCGCTTACCAAAATGACCCTTTCATCATGCAGAATAAGCTGAACATGTATTTTATGTTCAAGACCCTTGTGATGAAAGGTGGCCAGTGGTTCTACAAAGGAAAACAATTAGGGCTAATGTTGAAGATAATGATTCATACATTGATACTTATGTTAGTCCTTTGTCCATACAAATGTCGCCTAATGTCGTCGGAGAAGAAGCTGACGATGTTCATGCTAATCGTAATGATCATGATGAAGGAGAATTAATTAACATCGTCTAATGTAATTTTCTTATTATGTATTTCATTTCAGTCTATTCATTTACATAAGTTATTGAATTTGGTGATAATTTTAATTAACTAATGTTTTTTTTTTCTTTACAGGCAAATGGCTACACCACCCAGCTCTCCTCCTCCTCCTCCTCCTACTGGTGCAGCATCATAGTTTCTATCTACCTTGAAGCAGACAATAAAAGCCACACGACTAAGATCATTGGCGACTAGACTAGTTGGGGCAGAGAGATCGCTGATCCATGTCGATCTTGAGACTGGGAAAGCTGAAGGTCCCTACAGAAAGAAGTTAAGAACATATTTGAAGATCGTCGCTCATGATAAGGTGGATGTGACATACGAGAATTGGAAACAAGTCTCTGCTACTAAGAAGGATTTGATATGAGAGGATATTCAGGTATTTTAGTTAAATCTTGCATTTTGTTCATTGACAATCAAATTGTAATTTAGTAACAATAGAATGTAATTTTCTGTTTGTCAAGCTAAATTTGATATCCTTGAAGCATTTGATCTGAGGACAAAAAAGAAAATACTTCAGACTGTGGGGGAGTGGTGGAGACAATTTAAGTCTGATTTGAAATCGAAATGAACACTTGCAGCCGACAAGAAAAGTGTCGACGACACTGTATGCGAAAAGTACGACATTAGCAAGAAGAAGTGAGCCCAATTTTGTCAGACTCACAGAGACCCTTCCCAGGAGGTAAGTTTGTGATTTTCATTGTTTTTAACTTTAAATTGGATCACTGTTATACATTGTAATGATAACTTTCAATAATGTTTAATTTCTACAATATGTACGAAAGAAGGCACATGCCATCCAGAAACAAAATACTGCCCCTCACATGTTGTCTTGTAGGGGTTATGAATATTTAGAAAACAAGTTGATGGATGAGAAGAGAAAGAAAAAACTAGTGGAAGCTGCTCAATGCAGAAGCACTAACACCGTGATTGATCCTCCATCTCCCATCAGACGACACGTGAAGTGGAAGATGACCCACACCAAGAAAACTAGGCAAATGACATCTGAGGCAAGAAAGGAAATTGCTGAGAAGATTGTAAGTCACTTTCAATTATTAATTGCAATTATTTATGTTTATTGTGTGATTGACTAAAACAATAAATGTGTTCTTTACAAGATTTGTTAGAGGAGCAGGCCTCACAGGGTTCCTTTGTCGCCCATGGACGTCAGGATGTACTGACTGTTTCCCTTGGGCGACCAGAACACCCTGGTCGTGTGTGTGCTGTTGGAGCCGGTGTCACGATCAAGCAATACTTTGGACCGTCTCCAAGGACCTCCCACATGTCTTCCTCCATGGCTCCTGAAGACGTGGAGCAGCTGACACAACAAATCAGGGACTAGCTGGAGGAGTCGATCACAGAAAAAGTGACTTGACAACTAATTTCAATCATAGATACAATCACAAGGACTCGCACTGCCTCTTGAGCCTAAGGTTGGTCCTTCAGCTGCTTGTGTCAGAACAAAGGAGAGTTGTGTTGATCCCTCAGGGAACGATCCAAACATAGGTGACTCAGACAAATGTGGGTTGTACGTCAAAGAAAATCCTCCCGGCCTAGTTGCCTTAGGAAGACTTTATAAGGGATCCACAACCGTTCACAACATTTCTTTGCTACATGATCAAGTCAAGGTTGGTGTTGAGAAGGTTAGACATACAGATGCTCCCATTCTTGTACCCACTGAAGAGGTTAAGTTAGTGGGGCAGACACTTAACACCTTCCTTGCTTGGCCAACACATATTGTCAAGCGTTTATTAGAATAGGTATTTCAGTGTCATTAAATGCTTCTTTTTTCAATTAAAGTGTTGACTGTAATTAATATATGTTGGATAAACAGGAAGCTGTGGGATCGGCAAAACCTACAGATAGGCCGAAGCATGATGTCGATGATCCCATATATCTGATGAGATTGACCATCCCACAGCTTTTTCTGAAGCCGTTGCAGGTTATGTGGGATGCTACTGTGTTTGGGGTGTTTAATGAGAACTTCCCCTTGTATATAAAGCATGAAGATCTGTCTGAAATAGCACACGGTGGTCAATGTCTCAGCATCTCTTTTATACAGTTGTGGATTCTATAACTCAGTTTACATTATTGTTTATTACCTAACTTATTGTTTTAAATTCATACATAATTTACTTTATGTTAACAAAAATAGGCATATGAATGAGACAAGTATGTGAGCGGGGAATGTTGATGTGTATGGATTCCTTGAGCCACAGTCCATCCAGAGATCTGGACAATCACAATTTGAATCAGAAAGTTACATTAAGAACTGGATGCAGAATTCTAAACGGGATGTGTACCTAGGAGCCAACTTGAATGGGTAAGTTAAACTGAACAAATGAATTTAAATAATGTATAATAGTATGATAACCTATATTGGTCTCCACTGTAGTGCACATTGACAAATGATCATCATTTTGCCTAAGGAAAATGTTGTCATCTGGTTTTGTTCGTTGCATAATAGGCCAGACAACTACCTCAAAAGAATAATTAACAGGTCAGTATTGTTTTTCAATACATTTGCATTAACATTAGTTGAGAACATCAATATTTTAATTGTACAATAAACATCCATGTTTGTATTCAACAGTGTTTTGAAAGAACTTGACAATACTACACAAAGTAAATCCAATGTTACTGCTAGGTGGATTGTTGTTAAAGTAAGTAATTTAAACAATTATTCTAGTTATATTTTAGTACTGTGTAGACTAATTTGTACTTAACGTTGAATATCTAAATTTCATAATGTATTTAGTGTAATAGACAAAAAGGAAGCACTGAGTGTGGGTATTACGTCATGCACTGGATATCAACTATAATCTTAGGAAGTTTCAAGAATAATTAGGAAACGGTAATTGTTTAATTCAAATAAATTTCATTTTGTTATGATCGGTATGTATTATATTGTTAACTTATGTTTTATTATATCATGCAATATTTCAATGATGCTAGACCATTGGAACCAAAGAGATTGAAGGCGCTTCGCATCCAGTGGGCAAAGTATTATTTGAAAGTTAAAAATGAAACCTAGGATGTTTAGGCAATTTTGTAATTGTAGTTTAATTACTTTACAATTTTTACAATTCATGTCTCCTTAATATTAAATATTTTTTTCATTCATAGTAATTAATAAATTTTTCATGGAATTTCTGGTCAAAACTATTTCAAAATAGAATGAAAATTATATGATGTGTGGTCTGTTTTTAAAATTTGCAGGTTAATTTTGGGGTTATTGAAAAAACAGACACCATATTAAAAAAATAATCCTAAAAACAACATCGGAGTTTTAAAAAAACCGATGTTGTATGTCATTTTAACATCGGTTTTTTAAAAAACCGATGTTAAAATTCATTAACAACATCAGTTTTGGGAAAAATTGATGTTGCTGGTAATAAAACAACATCGGTTCTTACCAAAAACCGATGTCTGTTATAAGAAAACAACATCGGTTTTTACCAAAACTGATGTTAATATAAACATACAACATTCGTTTTTAGTATATATATATATATATATATATATATATATATATATATATATATATATATATATTATAATGTCATATATTTTATAATTCTTATTAGATAACATCGGTCTTTAGAAAATCGATGTTAATGATAATACTTTCAACATCAGTTAATAACCGATGTTGAAAGTCCTTAATAATCGACGTTGAAATCCTATTTTTTAGTAGTGTGTCTAGTTGTTATAAAAATCAATCATCTTATAGTACATAATCATTTATACAATTAGATGATAGTGATCAATAATTAAATTCTTAAAATAATATTTTACACTTTAAGTAAAAGTAGAAAATAAAAATTTAGAATATTTAGATAATAAAAAAAAAATCAAACTTTATAACCTTGTACTTTTTTTGCTTGACGTTATCCTTATAAAATATGAGTTTAATAATCATAATATGACATTACAAAATAATTTTAAAATATTATTTAATTACAAATAATTATTAATATAATTTTTAAATTAATTATCATAAAAGTTAATTAATTTATCATACAAAATTAATTAAGATTTAATGATGATGTACAATTATTTTATATTATTAATTTATAATTTATTTTCTTGTAAAATATAATATATTTTATTTTTTTATTCTTAATAAAATTTGACAAGTAGTTTTAGTTGCTATATTTTACTCCATTAACAATATAGTGTTCGCCATTAACTTAATTCGTAGTTAAAGTTGAAAATTTGTTGAACACTTTTAGTTCCTGTAGAATTGTGACTTTTGAGTAACGTCTTTTCTTTTTACTCGTGATTATGACTTTGGCAACGGTTTCAGTGGGAGGGCCAGATGAGGCTACTGAAGAGGAGGAAAATATTCTTCAAAAGGAGTCATAAGAAAAATGAACGCAAGGTTGATGGCAAGGGTCATGAGGGGACAATGTGGAAGTTGGTCCACCTAACGGGGAGCCATCAGTGAGTGATGATAAGACATGTATGGGAAAGCTCATCAAACTTGGTATTAGGTTTGTCAGTTGTGAGGGCATTGGTACTGATGACCAATGGTTCAAAAATTCTTTGGAGAGACCCCACATGTCTCTACAGTGGCGGACCTAGGTTCATTTGAGGGGGTGCACTTGCACCCCCCTCATTTTTTCAAATTTATCAAATGTGTAAATAAAATTTTATATAATTGAACCCCCTAATTTTTTTTTTATAATTTACATCCACTGACTTAGGGTCTTGGATCCGCCACTGGGTCTCTGAGGAGGACAAAGTCAAATTTATTGAAATAGTGATATCTAATGAGGAGCTATTGGGTTGGTGTCAACAGTGGAAAGTGGCTCTAGTGGTCAAGCTTTTGGGGAAGCATGTCAACTTTCATATTATAGAAAACATGTTGAAAAAGGAGTGGGCTAGCTTTGAAAGGGTAGATAAAAATCATTGATCTACCCATGGACTCATATTTGATTCAACTCGAGAGTATTGAGGACTATAAGCATGCGGTGTTTGAGGGACCTTGGAAGATTGCAGACCACTACTTGTTGGTTCAGAAATGGCGACCAGGGTGCTCTATGGAGGCCGATTTGGAAAATAGGGTGGTAGTGAGGGTTTGCATGCCTAATCTACCCATTGAATTGTCAAATGAGGAGTTTCTTACACGTGTGGGCAATATTGTTGGGGTTATGCTAAAGATTGATTCAGTGACCTCCCTTCACTTAAGTGGAAAATTTGCTTGTTTCTGTGTAGAATTGGATTTGGAGAAGCCGTAGGTACCTAAGTTTATTGTTAGAGGTCAAGCCTTAATCCCATGGCTTTTTTACTGTTTAGGATTTTTTTTAATTGGGGTCGTTTTTAAATAATTACTCAAAAAGAGATAAGTTGTGACAGAAGTCGTAACACCTATTACGATTTCGTATTTTCTTTTAACTAAAATTGTAAAATTATTTACAATCCAGTTATTTTTTTTTTCTCTACAACTTTAACGTCGTAAACAATTTTTTTTCTTTTACGACTTCAAAGTCATAATTTTTTTTTAATTTTTTTTGTGTTACTACTTTGAAGTCGTAATTTTTTTTCCTAAAAAAATGTTAAAGTTATTTGTGTTTTTAAAAAATGATAATATTATTTTTTTACGGTTTTTTTTCTAGTTTTTTCAAATTATACAAAAATTTATTTATTTAATTGTTAAATAAATAATTTTAATTTTATTTATTAATAGTTTTTATTTAATATGATGTATATTTTTATGATTTTATTTTATATGTTATTAATTTATTTTATTGTTTTATTATTTAAAATATATTAAATATTTTTAATATTATTTTATTTAAATATTTTTGTTTATTTAAAATTTAGATAATCTATTAATAAAAATACATATGTCCCAACTGTCAACTTCTATCTGTCTCAAATGTCGGGACAAGTTGTCTTCCCCATTATGGAGGATATCTTTGCTTCCTTCAAACATGCTTTTGTGGTTAATGACAAATGAAAGGTATGGTGTCAAGGATAGTTCTGGTAAAGCAGTAATTAGTCAAGGGGAAGATGTTACACCCCATTTGGAGTCTAACACTCTCATGGTGGCCTTATAGTAGATGGATTCCATTGTGATGGAAGTGCAACATAAGAACACTCATATGGTTCCCAATGTGGAGAAGGTTTTGGACCATGTTGACCTTGGGATGATAGAGGCCTAACCTTCTACGATGATATTATAAATTTAGTTTGCTTGAATTGCAAGGGGACTGCTAGTAGGGGTTTGACCTACTTAATTAAGGATCTCAAAAGGGAGTACAAAGTATCTCTGATGTGCTTACTACAAACTCATTCTAGTGGAGACTCCGCTATAAAAAATGCTAAAGTGTGGGTTTGATAATTTTTTTTATCAAAGATTCCTAGGGTCAAACGGGTGGTTTGTGAATCCTTTGGGATTCAAACATTTGGAAAGTGGAGATTCTATCCCATGACACTCAATTTATTCCAATGAGAGTTAATATGGGTAATTCGAGGAACTGGCTCTTTACAGTGGTTTATGCCAACCCTTATTAACAAGCCCATAAAACATTTTGGGATTCCTTAATGAGTATTGTTGAGGATGTTGTTGCACCTTGGGTAGTTCTAGGTGATTTCAATTCCACTTTTAACCCACATGATAGGAATAAACAAATTACTAAAGCCTCTATTTGTAGCATGAACAAATTTTGCCTTACTATTGATAATTGTTTGTTAGTTGATGCAAGCTTCCAAGGAGCCCCCTTTACCTGGAAAATGGGGACCTTTCTGAGAGATTAGATAGATTGTTGATCAAT
Source organism: Glycine soja (assembly GCF_004193775.1). Lineage (NCBI taxonomy): Eukaryota > Viridiplantae > Streptophyta > Magnoliopsida > Fabales > Fabaceae > Glycine > Glycine soja. The sequence goes on from NC_041019.1 coordinate 23,592,537, forward strand.
ATTCACTGGAGACTGATGTTCATGGAGGCTTTTGTTTACCATCTGCCACCCTTAAAATCAAACCATAACCCCATTTTGGTGGAGCTTGTGCGAAATGGGGTTCCTAACAGGCAAAAGTGTCCTTTCCGTTTTCTTGCCTCTTGGATTAGTCATGAGGACTTTGATCATTTTATGCGTCAGAATTTACAAAAGAAGGAGTCTTGGAATGTTCAAATTAGTTCCTTTAAGAAGGAACTTCAAATTTGGAATAAGAAAATTTTTGGTCATATATTTACGAAGAATAAGAAATTGCTAAAGCAACTCTATCAAATCTCCAATAGTCTGACCAGTTAGGCTAATAGTTGGGCCTTGGAGGAGTAGTGAAGGTTGTGGGTTGATTACTAGAAAATCCTTGTTGAGGAGGAACTTCTTTGGTGCTAGAAGTCTTGCTCTAGATGGTTAACATTTGGTGACCATAGTACTCACTACTTTCATGGTATCACATTTATCCGTAGATGGAGGAATAAGGCTGACATGATCCAAAATGATGAGGAAGAATGGTTAGGTTTTCAAGAGGTGATTAAGCAATATGTTACTAGTGACTTCTCCAAGCTTTTTGATGCTACCGCCCTTTCTTTCCTTTCTATTTGGTCAATTGTTTTCCTCTTTTGGAGGCAGAGGATGTGGTTTTGCTAGGGAGGGATATTTTGACATAAGAAATTTTTTCGGCCCTTAGGAACATGGGCGGTTATAAGGCTCCGGGCCTAGATGGTCTTCAAGCTATGTGTTTTCAATCTTGGTGGCATTTGGTTGGTGAGGACCCGGTTAATCTTGTGCATGGGATTTTTAGAAACCCTAATTCCATGTAGAGCTAAATGAGACATTCATTTCCCTCATCCTTAAGATTGAAGGGGCCACCAGATTGAAGGATTTTTGCCCTATCGGTCTTTGCAACGTTTCATACAAGTTGGTATCAAAATTTTTAGCTTTTTGTTTACATTGGTTGATGGAAAATCTTTTTGATCCTTGTCAAGCAAGCTTTATTCCATAAATAGGCAAAGCATGGATAATATCGTTATAGCCCAAGAGATATTTTATTCTATGAAAAACAAGAAAGGCAAGAAAGGTTGGATGGCTATTAAAGTTGACCTCGAGAAAGCTTATGATGGCCTTCAGTGGGAATTTTTGAGGGAAACCTTGTCTGACATTGGTTGTCCTCATAATTATTTGCAAATGGTCTGGTGTTGTGTATCTTCAGTGAGGATGAGGATGCTCTGGAGTGGATAGGTTCTTGATGCATTCATTTCTAAAAAAAGGGTTCACCAAGGTGATCCTATTTTCCCTTATCACTTTGTGCTTTGCTTGGAATACCTTATTCATCTTATTAATCTAGCAGTTGACAACAAAACTTGGAAGCCAATTCAATTAAACAAAGGGGCCCCACTTATACCTCACTTGGCCTTTGCAGATGACATTCTTCTTTTTGCGGAAGCTTCTGTTGACCAGATTGATGTCATCAAGATTGTTCTCAATCTATTTTGTGAAAGCTCGGGGGACAAAGTTAGTGATCAAAAGTCTTATATTTTATTCTCCAATAATGTCAATTGGCAAACTAAGCATGACATTGTGACTCGAAGTGGTTTCCATTGTACAAATGATCTTGGAAAGTATCTCGGGGTTATGATTTTGCACAAGAATGTCAGCCAACAGACTTTTAGCTTCATTTTAGATAAAGTCAATAGCATTTGAGTTTGTGGAAGGCCAATATGATGTTCATGGTAGGTAGGGTGACCCTCACAAAGTCAGTTTTACAAGTTTTTCCTACGTATGTCATACAATCAACTTTCCTTCTGTCTTCTCTGTGTGATGCTATTGATAAGAAATGTTGCTCCTTTGTATAGGGCGACAGTGAGGATTCTAGGAAAATCCATACTTTGGCTTGGGGTATTGCTAGGGGCACCCGACAACATTGTTGGTGCACCCAACAATTTTTTATAATTCCCAAAATACCCCTCATCGTGTTATTTCTACAAAAAGCTGGTTTATTTCATTTTTGTTTACATTGTTGCTTTCTTTGTTTCTCCGTGGTAGTGTTGTGCGATATTTGGAGCTTTGAGAGAGTTTGGGGTGTGGTGAAGTTAGAGATCTCTGCTTTGGTGTGTTATTTTTCAACCAAGGTACATATTTGATAGTTTTTGTGGGTATGGTTTTTTTTTTTGGATGCGGGAATGTCGGAATACACTATTTCAAAGGCACAAAAGAACTTCTTCCACGAGAGTGCATGGAAGAACGTTCTTCCGCAGTAGAAATTAACAACTGCGGAAGAACGTTCTTCCCTGCACTCCTACGGAAGAACTTCTTTCGCGAGAGTGCACGGAAGAACCTTCTTCCGTAACTGAAAATAACAATTGCGGAGGAACCTTCTTCTGTGCATTCCTGCGGAAGAACTTCTTCCACAGGAATGCATAGAAGAAGGTTCTTCCGCAGGAATGCATGGAAGAAGGTTCCTCCGCAGTTGTTATGTTCAGTTGTAGAAGAAGGTTCTTCCGTGCACTCTCACGAAAGAAGTTCTTCCGTAGGAATGCACAGAAGAAGGTTCCTCCGCAGTTGTAACATTAACTACGAAAGAACATTCTTCCGTGCATTCCCGCGGAAGAACTTCTTCCGCGAGAGTGCATGGAGGAACCTTCTTCCACACTTGTTATTTTCAACTACGGAAAAAGGTTCTTTTCTGAGTTAATTTGTTTTTTTTTTTGGTTTTTTTTTTTAATTTTTAGATTATTTTGTATATGCCTATGTTATATTGGTTAATTCTATTTGTAATGTATGTCAAACATAAAATACGTAAGATATTATTATATTAGTTGGTTGAAGTGTTGATTTTTTCGCCTAGGTTGAAGTATTTTTTGGTGATATGAACTATGTAGTTATAATGTTGAAATTAGCTAATTAAAAGTTGAATTTGTTTTTTGTTAAATTATTGATGTAGATAAAATATTTGTATTAGGTTGTTAAATCTTGAATTAGTCGATATTCATAGTTTGAAGTAATTATTTAGTCAATTTATTTAGGTTGTTGTATTGTTCAATTATGTATTTAAATGTTGAATTAGGTGATAGTTATAGTTTGAATTAAGATGGACGAAGATCAATGGGCATATGACAATACAATGTCTGAAGAAGTTGATATGGATTTTGAAGATGAAAAACATTGTGATGTAAATGAAGGACATGTTGATTGTTCAGACGCTTTTAATACTTCTCAGGTAATCATGTTGATCAGTTTCAGTCATTTGGTTTAATGTATGATTTGTGTTAAAATTAATATGTCGGGGTTGCGTTGTAGGTCTTTACTACTTGAGACGATGTTTTACAGTGGGCTCGAACGGTTGCCCATGAAAACGGTTTTGTTGCAGTAATTATGAGATCTGATACATATACTGGTAGTAGAGGAAGAACTTCATTTGTTTTAATTGGGTGTGAAAGGAGCGGTCAGTACAAGTGTAGGAAGAAAGAATTTGTTAGAAGAGACACAGGTACTAGGAAATGTGGTTGTCCCTTCAAGCTTCGTGGAAACCAGTGCATGGAGGAGAAGGTTGGATGGTGAAGTTGATCTGTGGGATTCACAACCATGAATTGGCGAAGACCTTAGTTGGACATCCATATGCTAGGAGATTGACAAATGATAAGAATAATATCATTGCTGATATAACAAAGTCGAATGTGAAACCAAGAAACGTCCTGCTAACGTTGAAGGAGCACAACGCCAACAATTGCACCACAATCAAACAAATCTACAATGCAAGAAGTGCATATCGTTCTTCAATAAGAGGAGATGACACTGAAATGCAACACCTAATGAGGCTTCTTGAACGTGATCAATACATTCATTGACATAGATTGAAGGATGAAGTTGTGGTGCGTGATTTGTTTTGGTGTCACCCAGATGCAGTTAAGTTATGTAATGCGTGTCATCTTGTTTTTTTGATAAACAGTACCTACAACCTACAAAAAAAAAATAGGTACAGACTCCAATTGCTTGACTTTGTGGGGGTGACACCAACAGGGATGACTTTTTCTGTTGGGTTTGCATACCTGGAGGGTGAGCGTGTGAACAATATTGTATGGGCATTGGAACGGTTTCAAGGCCTATTTTTTAGAAGCGATCGCCTCCCTGTTGTTATTGTCATAGACAGAGACCTAGCCCTCATGAATGCACTGGAAATTGTGTTTTCGGAGTGTACAAACTTGTTGTGCAGGTTTCACATAGACAAGAATGTGAAGGCAAAGTGAAAATCGCTAATTGGTCAAAAAAATGCTTGGGAGTACGTAATGGATAGTTGGGGTACTCTGGTAGATTGTCCTTCGGAACAACAGTTCCCTGAGCACCTTCAAAAGTTTCAAGTAGCGTGTTCCCCGTGGCAATGTTCGTTGACTATGTATGTGAGACATGGATTGTCCCACACAAGGAGAAATTTATCACGACCTGGACGAATAAGGTGATGCACCTAGGCAACACAACAACAAATAGGTATTTAATTTTTTTATTATTTTAGTCAAGTTTCTTTTAATGATTGTTAGGAACATGATTGCTATTAATTTGTCTTGTCTGTTGTGTGTTTTAAATGTAGGGTTGAATCTGTTCATTGGGCTCTAAAAAGGGTATTATAGAATAGCCTTGGAGACCTCTGTAGTGTTTGGGATGCCATGAACAACATGATCACGCTGCAGCACACTCAAATTAAAGCATCATTCGAAACAAGTATGCATGCCGTTGGACATGTATATAAAAAAACCTTATACAAGAGGCTTCTGGAGTGATCTTAAGAGTGCCCTTTGGAAGAGGCACATTCCCTCCTACTATAAAAGGGAGCTTATGAACAAGCTCCAAAGGCTTAGACAAGGCGGAGTATGAGTGTTGAAGAATATATACAATAAACGGAACTACTCCTTTTAAGAGCTGGACTTAGGAAGGAGGAAAGAACAAGCATAGCTAGGTTCCTTAGTGGGCTTAATATGGAAGTAAGGGACAAGGTTGAACTCCTTCCATATAGGGACCTAGATGAGCTAGTCCAACTTTGTATAAGAGTGGAGCAATAACTTAAAAGAAAGCCTTCTTCAAAATCTTATGTCTTTCACTCTTATACAAGGAAGGACCAAGCCCAAGGAATTTTGGGGGCTGCAACTTCAAAACCCAAGGAAGATAAGGGTAAGACCATAAAGAAATCCACCCGTAAGACTAGTTCCCAAGAAAGGACTAGCAACCTTAAATGCTTCAAATGTCTTGGGAGAGGTCACATTGCCTCTCAATGCCCCACAAAGAAAACCATGATTATGAGGGGTCAAGACATTTATAGTCGTCAAGAGGAGACTACTTCTTCCCCTTCCTCTAGTGGAAGTGAAGATGAAGTAAGGGGTGAAGAGTCTAGTGAGGAAGTCTACCCCCATGAAAAAGGTGACCTCCTAATGGTTAGAAGGCTCCTTGGAGGTCAATCTTGTGATCTATCTCAATCCCAAAGAGAGAACATATTTCATACAAGATGCAAAATTTTAGATAAAACTTGTTCTCTCATTATGGATAATGGATCTTGTTGCAATTGTTGTAGCACAAGATTAGTTTCCAAGTTGAACCTCACTATCATTCCCTACCCAAAACCATATAAACTTCAATGGCTCAATGAGCAAGGGGAAATGATAGTTAACCAACAAGTGAAGGTACCTTTCTCCATTGTGACATATAAGGATGAAGTTAATTGTGATATAGTTCCCATGGAGGTAGGACATATTCTTTTAGAAAGGCCATGGCAATTTGATAGGAAGATCATTTACAATGGCCTAACTAATGAGATTACCCTCACCCATTTTGGCACTAAATTTGTGTTGCATCCTCAAACACCTTCACAGGTGGCCAAAGATCAACTAACTATGAAAGATAAGAGGGATGAGGAAGAAAAACAAAAGAAAAAGAAGGATAGTAAGGCCTTGTCTTCAAAGGACAAGGGAAAGGAAAAAAAGGAAAATGATTCCTCCAAGAAGATTGATAAGAAGGAAAATCATTTTGCAACAAAAGGTGATATCAAAATAGCACTCTTTCTTAAACAATCTTTCTATCTTCTCCTATCAAGGGAAACATCCCTTAGCACTGTCATACCTCTTGAGCTTGAGGTTATTCCTCAAGTAAAGGAGTTGTTGGATGAGGTTTTGGTTCGTAAGAGCTTAACTCCTTGTGCTTTGTTGGTGCCCAAAATAAGTATTATGAAGCATTGAATCCCTATGATAGGTGGTATGATGAATGTGTTGAGTGGTGCAACCCTCTTTTGTAAAATCACCCATGCATCCAACATCTTCATGATTCAAATACATAGAGACTCATTAGGTAGGTTTGTTCTTATTTTCAATACAAACTTAGGGGCTCATATGGGACACTTTAGGTTTGTCGTACTTTTTGATAGGAATAATCAACATGAAAATATAGAAAAAGGTATGTTTTATTGCATTACTTTCCTTAATTTTTTATATAGTGATCAAAGGGTTCCCACAAACCCTAAGAGAATAAAGGTCATTTCTGAGTGGCCCACTCCACCAAGTATAAGGAAAATTTGGGGCTTCCATGACTTAACAAACTTTTACAAAAGGTTTGTCCCATATTTTTCTATACTTGTAGCACCACTCATTGAGTTGGTGAGGAACCATGTTCCCTCATGGGAAGATGCCCATGAAATGGGTTTTCAGACCTTATCTTACTCCAACATACCAAACACCACTAATATATATATATATATATATATATATATATATATATATTCTCTTTATAGGTGTTGAGGGAAGAAGCCCAGAGTTTCAAGAACCTTTGGATTTGAGGTCAAATCCTTTTCAAGGGGGGGGGGGGGGGGAATGATGCAATCCTACCCCCAAGGGCATTGGATAGAAGACTTCAAGAAGATTAGGCCAAAGATGCAAGAGAAGGCCCTAGGATTCTCATGAGCCTTATGATAGATTTCAGGCCCATGGGCTAAGTATGAGCCCACTTATCTTTGTACATATTAGATTAAGGTTTCATTATTTTTGCACCTTGTATTTAGGGCTCCATATTGTAGGTAGGGTACCCTAGAAATATAGGATTTTTCTGCCCTTGTATTTTAGGTCACCTAGACTAGTTTTGTATTAGTGGTAGTTTTGTAATTTCACATGCATTACGTGAAAATTTGATATGTGTGTTGGGATATAAATTTAATTGAATTGGGAGAAGTTCAATCCAATTAAATTTTAGAGGGGGAGGTGAACATTTGCTTGCTACACCCCATTGTCACATCATATTACATGTCTCATGACACCTAAACACACTTAGTGGAGAATCTTGGACTTGATTTTGGATTAGTGGGCTGAACCATAGCTAAAATTCACTAATCATAATTAGTGAAATTTTGGTCCCAAAATTTGGCTCCACAAATTCAATTTCAAATTCAAGTGAAATTTGAATAGAAATTCAAATTTTCCTCCAATTTTGTGTGACACTCAGGCTATAAATAGAGGTCATGTATGTGCATTTTTTTTCAACTTTGATCATTTGAGAATTACACTTCAAAGTTCAGACCTCATTAGAGGCACAAAATTTTGTGCCTCTTCTCTCCCTCTCCCTGCACTCATCTTCTCCTACCTTCAAACTCTTATCCATGGCTTCCAATGGTGGTGAGCTTCTTCTTGACTCATCTTCTCCTTGAAGTGGCATCTCCAATCATCTTTCTTCCTTCTCCATTCCGCTGCCATGATCTTCAAGAAGCAAATGACTTTATTGATGAAGAAGATCCAAGGCCTACAAGCTCCACATGGAGCTACATCATGTTATTGAAGGATCATGTTTAAGTATTAATCAAGTTATTCATATAGTTTCAACTTTTATATATGTGAAAGAAAGGATGTTAATGAAAGATCATGTTTAAGGAAGGATTGATTAAGTATTGATTACGTTCAATTCATATATGTGTTTGTGATACGATCCATACAAAAGTTTATTCTTGTAAATCTATTTTTAAAAGGTAATTTTTTTTCAAAACCAATTCACCCCCCCTCTTGGTCTATTGAGTTCCATCATCTTTTTCAATTGGTATCAAAGCTAAGCCTTGAAAGTTACTCAAGATCACAGTTTTTCTAAAACAATGGGATCAAAACAAATCACTTTCAAAGAGGGTGCATCTTTGGATCGACCTTCTTTGTTTAAGGGTGAACATTTTTCTTTTTGGCAAAAGAGAATGGAAATCTTTATTCAATCAATTGATCCCCATGGAATGCCATCATTAAAGGTCCTTTCATTCCTACTAAAGAAGTAAATGGTGAATTAATACCTAAAGAATGAGATGAAATGAGAGATGATGAGAAAAGGAAAGTGCAAGATGATCAAAAAGCTAAAAACATTTTAACTTCTGGTTTATCTTTCGATGAATTCTTTCATATTGCAAGGTGCAAAAGTGCAAAAGAGATTTGGAATATGCTTCAAGTCACCAGGAACAAAGTTGGATAAATCATTTAATAATGGTATGCAGAAGACCACCTTCTTTTAGAATACAAAGTCAATCATGTCACCTAATTGGTAGTTTGTTGTGTATGCCTGGTCATACTCCAAAGTTTGTGCAACTTTATATCTATGATACAAAAAAATGAGATTCAAAATATGCTTGGATGCTTAAGGTGAAAAATTCATATTCATATTTATCATTTTATTTATCACCTATAACATGTGTTTTAATAAATTCCTATATATTATTATGCCACTTATACTATTTTAAAAATTTCTATATAGATCTGAAAGTCATCCTAATCCACAAATTGTGGTTCAAATAAAAAACATGTTTAATGAGTACAATACATTTGCTAAATCTTTCAAAATGGCTAAGGAAAATTTTGATCATATTACTTTATGTGATCTAAAATTGAAATTGATTTCTAATAGAAACAATGATGACAAGATATATAACTTACCCATTATTTTTGAAGTAGTTGCTCTAATTGTTGGTGATACTGATGATCAAATGTGTAGAGATATGATACTTTAGACACATAGTGGCAAACTATAGAGAATCAATGAGTTGCATGCAAGCTACTTTAATTTGGGATACCCATTTTTATTTTCCTATGGTGAAGATGAATACAGTCACGATGTGCAACATGAAGATACAAATAAGTCTCAAAGTAGAAAAAGAAATAGAGTTACCATCAAAGAGTTTTTAAGCTTTAGACTCCAAACTAGAAAACATGAAGCACAAACATTGTTAAGATCACAATTTTTTTTTTAGCAATATGTGGTTAATGGTTACACCGTGATGGAGTCTGAAAGATTTTTTATATCAAAACTCATCAAAAGCAGTTGAGAGTGGATAAGTATAGTAGATTGCAAAAATGCCATTATCAAAATCAATCTCAACCATCAAATCTAGGAAAATGTATCATCTTACCATCTACCTTTGCAGGAGGAAGAAGATACATGGACAAATTGTACTTTTATGAGATGGCAATTTACCGTTATGTTAGATTCCTTGATTTGTTCTTGACTTTTACATGTAATCCGTGTTGGCCAAAAATTGAGAGGTTGTCAAGGCCAACTAATTTGTAAGCACAAGATTTCCCTAACATAGTATCAAGAATTTTTAAATTAAAGCTTGATCAACTTCAAACAGATTTGAAGAAGAAATAAATATTTGGCAAAGTTCTTGCATGTAAGTTAACTATATTGTTTATTTAATTATGAATATTATTTAATCTATTCATTCATACTCCATATATATATATATATATATATATATATATATATATATATATATTAACTTTTTTTTCTTCTCCTTAACAAATGTATACATAATTGAGTTTCAAAAAAGATGTTTGTTTCATGTACACATCCTTATCTTTTAACATACATCAAGCAAGTACCCAACTCTTGAGGATATTGACAAAATCATTTCATCTAAGATACCGGATCAAAATCAATATATAAATTTATATGAGTATGTAAAGAACCACATGATCCATGGTCCTTGTGGCTCAGCTAACAAGACATCACCATGCATGAAAAATAATAAATGTTCTACGTATTATCCTAAAAACTATAGCCATTATCTATTTTGGATCAAGACGGTTATCCTTTATACAAGAGAAAAGATAATGCTAATGCCATTGAGAAAAATGGTGTATTTCTCGACAATCATGTTGTCCCTTATAATCTAAAGGTTTTGTTGAAGTACCAAGCACATCTTAACATTGAATGGTGCAATTAATATACTTCTATCAAATACTTATTAAAGTATATCAATAAGGAATATGATAGATAATAGTTGTCATTATTCTCAAACAAGTTAAAGATGGACAAGAGATATAGTGCATTGATAAAGTCAAATAGTATTTGGAATGTAAATACATTTCACCATGTGAGGCTTGTTGGAGATTTTTTTTTCTTTTCCAATTCAGGGAAGGACATCAATTGTTGAGACATTACACTCTCATCTTCCAAATATGCAATCTATTCTTTTTTAATGATGATGAATATATGGATTCCTTGCTTTCTAAGTCAAGTGTAAGGGAATCAATGTTTACATCCTAGTTGCAATCAAACAAAATATACAATGAAGATAAAAGTTTTATCTATGCATAATTTGTGTAAGTAAAAAATTGCATACCTAGAAAAAGATGTTGGCAACCAAGAAAATAAGATTACATTATTGGGAGGTTGAATTGGATGCCTAAAACCACTAGTGAGTTGTTTTATTTAAGAATGATGTTTTTTGCTGCTAAGGGGCCATGCAATTATGAAGAAATCATAACTATTGCAAAACTTGATTCTCTTGCAAATTGAAGATTTCTTGCACTAAATGTGGAAGAGCTTAGATAATTTTCAGAATGGTTATTACTTGTGGGTGATAAAAAACTAGTCAAGCCAAATAATGGACATGTAGAAATAGAAATTCCTTATGAGTTTCTAATTGTTGACTTTAGTGATCTCATTTGTGCCATAGTGGAAAGCACATATTCAAACTTAGTTCAACAATACAAAAATGAGGCTTTCTTGAAATCTTGAGCTATATTGTCATCAAATATTGACATTGTTGACCAGATCAACAATTATGTTCTATCATTGATACTTGGTAATGAGAGAGAATATATAGGCTTAGATTCTTTTGACATGTCAGATGCAATTGATAGTGCACCACTGAAGGCAATTACTTTTGAATTCCTTAACACATTAAATACATCTGGGCTTTTAAATCATAGAATCAAGTTAAAGACTGACTCACCAATAATGTTGTTGAGGAATCTAGACCAATTTGAAGGTCTTTGCAATGGTACTAGATTAATAGTCACAAGACTGACAAATCATGTCATCAAAGCAAAGATCATCTATGGAAAAACATTGAAAATTTAATTTACATTCCTCAAATGTCATTATCTCCTTCCCAATCATCATGGCCTTTTAAGCTTGTGAGGAGACAATTTCCTTTGATTATTTCATATATCATGACCATTAACAAATCTCAAGGTCAACCATTGTAAAGTATTGACTTGTATTTCCCTAGACCAGTCTTTAGTCATGGCTAATTATATGTAGCATTTTTTAGAGTGTAGAGTAAACAATGTTTTGAGATTTTGATACATGACAAAGAAGGAAAAGGCTAAAAAAACAACCACCAATGTTGTTTATAAGGAGGTTTTACAAAACTTATGGTCACTGTGTAACAACTTATATATTACTTATAAGCTTTATTTCCCAATATAATATTAACCATATTGCTTTTTGTGATGCAGAATTTTGGATAACAACAATTTTTTGCATTTTGGGAGCAACAAGTATAATATTTTGATTTATTGCACTCACTTTTATCATTTTACTATCCACCAAATCAATGTTTTTAATATTTCTTTCAACTTCTATAGGTTGTGGTCATCTTTGTCATTGGCTTACTGTTATATTTGACCAATAATCTCTATTATATATTTCAAAGTTTATCCGAAAAACAAGACTTTGCACTATATTTCATTATATAAGTAATTGTTCTTGACAGGTATGACTAAAGTAAGCTTAAGAGTAAGTTTCTCACACTATTTAAACATTTCAATCAGAATTTAGATTCTTACACCTACATGTTTTGAATCAGGACTATGACATATTATTCTAATTAGATGATGGCAAATTATCGTTAAGGTTATTTTGTTTGTTGTTATTTCAAACATACTCCCTATGTTTTTTATTTTCTATTGTGATATCTTTTTTTGTAAAATAAGACAATTGTATCTGAGTGACTTTTAAAAATTTTAGGCTATGATGACAACAGTATTATGTATAGGAATTGGTAACTTGGGTTATGCCCCTTATAAATATATTTAGGTGATTTTGCAACTTGCAAGTATGATTATTATATTTAGTTATTCAATCTGTGTGCTTTCTGTTCCCTACAAGGATAAAGTACACTTGTGGTATGTAACTTATTTTATTTTTCTTGAGCAGCATGACCTGACCACTCAAAAGGTAGAAAATATGGCACTAAAGATGAATATCAGTGACAAAATTTAGAGGTTTCATGATCTATAGAAAAAAACATCAAATTAGACTTGTATTTTGAAGATTGAGACATATTTGATTTGGTAAATTATATATATATATATATATATATATATATAACAACCAGAAAATATATTGAAGTTAAAATTATTAAGTAGTGAGTTTCATACTGATAGAAACAGAATCTGATGCAACTCTTAGGTAAATTGAAGAGAATGACCTCTATAATTTCCAGCACCAAGCCTCATAAACATGTGCACATGTGCTGAGATATGAGGCATGACCTGTGAAGTTTTTGGAAAGCAATAATTACACTATAGACATTTAGTTTAAAAGTCTTTAATCAGTAACCGTATTAACACAATTCAAAAGGCTTACTTCTTCCATTTTTTTAACATTGAGAAATAGAATTACCTTGATAGTAGTTTGATAAAATTATTTGAATAGAATCATGAAGTTGATTTTAACTACGGGTATGAAATTATGACGCGTCAAGTTTTTTGAAAGCAAAAATTACACTATAGATTGATAGTTTAACAGTGAATAATTAATAACTATACTAAAACTACTGAAAAGGCGTATATATTGCACTTTAAAAGCTAAACTGACTACAATTATGTATTTGTAACCCAACTTTATAATAGAGTTCACTATTATTTCAAGTATTTTATGAAAACCAAAGTATTAGTTGGCCAATCCTTTCAACTTATCTTGAAAAATTATGAATTTTTTTGTATGATGCCTCTGTGCATGTAGTTTAAGCTAAATTTTTAAACCAAGAAAAACTTAAACATAAAAATAATAAAAATTAATGTTTTTCTATTGACCCACCCAAAATTTTAGTTTTACATAGGTTTGGAAAAAGGTAAATTTTCCTAAGCAATCATTTTCATAATCTATTGCAAATTTAGTATGTTGTACCCAACACTCATATGAAGTTCTAGCCACTAGTTTCATAACTTTTTGAGCTTTGGCCTTTGAGAAATATTTAAAATTGTGAAGGGAAAAACAATACTTGGTCTAGAAAAAAGATAGAACACATATATGCTTAGGAATCAAAGATAAGCCTAAGATTAAATCATTAAATTAGGATGAAATATGGACAAAGTTTTCTTTCAATTTTTTAACATCCCAAATGAAAAAGAATCAATTTCACAAGACAACATGCAACCACCAACACAAATACACCATGAACAAAACAAATCAAGAATCTTGGCAGTGAAACCGCCACCATCAACATGTAGAAAAGATAAAATGAAGTCAAATCGCACTCCCCCACTTATACCTTCTCCACATGCCAATCAAGAGAGGGAAGGGAAGCTTTGTGGTTGTAACAATGTTCTTTGGGTGAGAGGAAGAAGCTTGTTTGAAGGCTGAAGATGAAAGGTGTTGAGAATTATGGGGGTTGGGAGATTTGGAAGAGATAAAAAAAATCAAATTAGTGTGTGTGTGTGTGTATGTAAATGGTTTAGAGAAAGAAAAATGTTGTCATTTGCTTATGTAATGACATATAAAAAATGTTGTTTATGTAATGTGTACTTAATCCCAATTTAATATAATTAACATTTTGGCATGTGTTTAATAAGGGAGCAAGAAGGGGACGTGCTACTCAACTCCATTTTGAAAATCGATTTATGCAAAGGTTACAAGGTCTCTATGTCTCCAACAGAGGTTCATCTTCTCATGTCTATGCTCCTCAAGGCCTCTATTCAAAGGTTACAAGGATCGATTTATGTGCTAAAACTTGACTTTTTTAGTTTTTATATCAAATGAATTTATTTTTGGAGACCTTATATTATTATTATTATTATTATTATTATTATTATAAATAATTATTATGAATTAAAATTAATTTTTCACAATTTTGAATTTTTAATAATTATTTAAGTATTTTTGTCCCAAAATTCGTAATAATTTCATTTTAGCTCTATAATTTTTCAAACTTCTATGAAACATATTTTTATGTATCTAATCCAAAAATGAACTAACATGGTCAATTTCATCATGTTTTAAATCAAATCAATATTGATATGCTTTTGTAAACAACTAGGGGTATTTTGATAATTTTTGTCAAGATTTTTTGAGCTTGGAATTATGATATATATATATATATATCATTTTATTGTTATATAAATTTCTTTCTCATGTCAACCTCAAAAGTATAAAAATGGAGATGTAATTACCAACCAATTTTTTGAGTTCTTTGATGCTATGCTCGAGAAATAATTATAATTATTAGAAATAATGATTAAATAACTCTCAAAACTCTAATTTCAATGAGATACAATAGAATTTCAAAATTTTCTCTATCTTTTCAAAATTAATTCTATAAAAAAATGTTCTAAAAGTTGGGATGTTACAAATTAGACCTTAAAAATTAGTTTGTAACAAAAAAAAAAAAAATACATCCAGCAAAACTTTTGTAATTTTAAACTAAGACAAATTTAAGATCAATTTTTAACTTTTTTTCAACCCAAAATGTCAATCTCATTAAGCTTTTTAGATAAGTTTATTATGTATTTAAGGATTTATTTTATTTTAATATTTAATTTATGATTGATTTTTTTGTCTTGCAAATATTTCACTGTTTTATTTATAGTTCTTGTAAATTATTTTGTTAGTCTTTGCAGGTTTTTTTCTTTTTAGTTTTTATATATATTTTTAAAAATTTTAGTCCCTACTGACATGGAACTAGAGCTAGAGCTATCAAAATTGTCTCAACTCCAATGGCTTGCCGAGCCAAGGCAAGTCAGGTTATAAAAATTTTGGTCTAAAAAGGATTAGGCTTATTTGACCTGGTTTATCGAGCCTAAAGGTATTGCTTGGGCTATAAATATTTGGTTCAAATGCTATTAAGTAACCTATTTGGCTTGACATTTATTTTTATCTTTCTTTTTAAAACAAGTATAACTTTAAGAAAATAAAAGGTCAATTCAGCCTGACCGAGCCAAAAAAACATGGCCTATGAGAGATTTGGACCTGGTTGAGCTAGCTTTTTATCATCATTTGTCATGAGAGGTTAGATCCAACCCTACCAACGCATTTTGATAACTCAACATGACACTTGTAATGTGCCATTTTTTTGCTAAGATAACATTTATTGAATCATTTACTAACATGACACTTATAGTCGTTAGCAACTATTAGCCACATCCATAGCTATTAAAAACAAGAACTAATGACCAAAAAATAAAATTGAAGGACCTTTAAAAAAACTAGGAAGACTAAAATAAAAGAAATAGATAAGTTAGAGGAATTAAAAGTATAATTAAATCTTAAAATAATAAAAATAAAAAAAGGGGAAAAGAAAAGGAAGAAGGAGGCGTAAATTACTAGCAACACCCTACGACATCGAAAGGTTCAAAGATCATGGAAGAAAAGCGCCCCTCCAAGGTCCGCGCGCTAAAAAAAGCGAACCCATTCAAGCAAAATTACGACTCTCTCGTCGTTCCCATCCCTTCCTCTTCGCCCCCAAAATTCTGTTTCACAATCCTAACTCCAAATCCAAAATGGAACAACCCCCTAAGCCCGAAACAGTGACTGAATCGCACGTCCCGAACGGCTTCTCCACCACCACCACCACCGTCCCGAACGGATCGGGATCGGAATCCCAGGCCCCCAAGGAACACACCGCATTGTCGTCCAGTAGCACCAAAAAATCGGTGCACTGGAGCCCCGAATTGGTTACTGAATCCACGTTCACCTCTTCCCCTTGCGAATCGCGCTCCAATCCATACTTTTCCTCTTCTTCTTCCTTCTCCCAACCTCCCCCAACGTTCATGGGTCAGTATTTTTTTTTATTTTGTAATTTTATTTTTCCTTTGCATGCGCGTGGATGCGTATTTCCGTTTTGTTTGTGACCAGAGACGGTGGTGACCGTTCGCAATGTGCTGGGAAGATGGGGCAGGAAGGCCGCGGAGGCTACTAAGAAGGCTGAGAGTCTCGCTGGAAACACGTGGCAGCACTGTAAGTTTTCTATCTTTTTTTAATTTTTTTTGTCGTTTTTGCGTTCTTAATTCTCAATTGGGTGCACATGGAATAATGATGCTAGTGCTGGCTTTTGATTGATCAAATATCGGGAATCTAATAGAAATTTTTTTATTAAGGAAACTGGTGTTAGAGTTGTATAGATTTAAGTGTGAATTGGATTATTATGTATCTGCCAGAAATTTGTTCATTTCCTGGGGTCCCTTTAAGAAGATGTGATCACACGTTTATGTGGGATAAAATAGTTGCATGTGAGATAATGTGATCCATTCTGTATTTTCTTACGAGGAGTACGCTCCACGAACATGTTCTCTAACACACTTTTTCAAACACACTCTCCAATCGGTTAAAATTTGGTTTGAAACCCACAAATTTTGTCATTTTCAATAAATTTTAATTAATAAGAGTGTGTGATCAAAAGAGTGTGTTAGAGAGTGTATTGCTAGCATTTCTCTTTTCTTTTATGTCTCACGTGGACTTTATTATCTTTTTTGAGTTGTTTTGTCAACAGGATGTATCAAACTAACCCTTGTTGTGTGTGACATATACCTTAGAGGCTGTTTTTCCTGATGTGGTATAACTTATCAAACATTTCCTTGGTTTCCACATCATCATGCCAACCAGTGGTTGTATTGACCATTGAGCTGTATCGATTTACTCTTTATGTTTTATTAATCAGTGTACTTGATGAGTTGATGGATTTTCTGTGTCTTGTTATTTTTGCCCCTTGCATCTTTGTTGATGACAATGAGTCTTCTACATTACATAATTGAAATATACTTCTTTTATTACATTGTGCTTAAGTGAAAACAAGCCCTAGCTTTGCTGAAGCTGCTATGGGGAGAATTGCCCAGGGAACAAAGGTCCTGGCAGAAGGTGGATATGAGAAGATTTTCCTGAATACATTTGAGACAGTTCCAGAGGAGAGGCTTCTGAATTCTTATGCATGTTATCTATCCACGTCTGCTGGTCCAGTAATGGGTGTTTTGTATGTATCCACTGCAAAGATTGCATATTCTAGTGACAATCCTATTTCGTATAAAAATGACAACCAAACAGAATGGAGCTATTACAAGGTACATATTCTATTTAGATGGACTGAATTGCTAGATACAAAATTTGCAATCATCAATGTTAGGAAACTAAGTAATATGACAACTATACAAATAAATCAGAATACAGCTCCTAAATAGATTATATTCTCCTCCCCAAATAAGAAACTTTCCAACACTCCTCTCAAGTTGGAGCATACAAATCATATGCACCAAGCTTTTTACTATGGAACTGAAATTCAAGGACCCCGAAGAGACTTTGTAAGGATATCTAGAGCTGATAACTAGAGTTAACAAACTCAATGGTAGTTTCCTTGTAGAGAACATTTTTCTCTAATAAAGTGACAAACAATTTCTATATTCTTGGTTTTTTCATGAAAGATCATGTTTGATGCAATGTGAAGGGCATCTTGATTATCACAACACAATTTCATCTTATCGACACTTCAAACTTTAACTCATAAAGTAATTGTTTTACCCATACAAGTTCATTAGTAACCATTGCCCTGGGCTGATAGTCATCATCTACATTGGACCATGGAACCACATTTTTGCTTCCGAGATACTCCCTCCAGACTGAAATATAAAGAAACAAAAAATAACTCACCCATCAAGAAAATTAGTTAACATCATTTAATTTTGATAATCTCAATAAAAAAAGTTAATTCATTTCCTAAAGTACCCTTTACATTAATTGCATAAGACAAAAAAAGAAAAGGTTGTTGGAAATAAAACTCTAATTAAATGAAGGGTCTTTTGGAGATACTATCATTAAATAAGAGTTAGTTAAAATTTGCTTATATGTTAGTTCCATACACATTGAATTTTTTTGCTTATATTTCAGTCCGGAGGTAGTACAAGATTACAACCAAAGACCCTATATCTCAGAATGGATTGCCTATCAATAGGTGAACCATATAAATCTTTGATTTGGAAATGACTAAACAGGTGTTTCTTCAATCGAGATCCTTACCTATTTATATCATCCACATGAACTACCAGATAAACAGTTAAGCCAATTGAAATTTGTCGGTAGAAAACTGAATGATCAGCTTTGCAATGAGTGATAACAACTTCCTGCACAACAATACCACCATACCAGATTTTCTGAATCTGGCTCTAGGAGACTGTTTTAAATCATAAAGAGTCTGTTTCAACTTACAAGCTAAGCTTGACTACCCCCCCCACAACAAACTCATATGGGTGATCCTACAGTTTGTATATTAGTAATACTCAGTCCATTTTGTTGAATTCTCTATTCTAGTGACTCCAACCATGTGTCTAGTAATCAGTCACCTCCTTATTCTCTTTCTATACCTGATTTTCATTGCTATAATACCATCTTGAGATGGGCAAATCGTGAACTGAATAGCTTGAGGAAAATAGCCTCAGCATGATCAATTGTATAAAATATTTATAACTACTATTAAGAAATTATGTAAATAAGGAAACTAATTAATAGGTCAACCATACAAATAAATTAGAACATACACAGATCCTAAATAGATGATATTCTCCCTAAATAGGAGATAGTTTACAGCAAATTCAATTCTATAACATAGAAAAGGGAAAGTATCAGCATGACATGAATACTATTTTTCGACTAAAATTTAGTCTATATAACTGGCTTATGAATGTATACTTTGTTTTTGTCAAATTTTGTGAAGCATTACCTCGTGAAATTGTTATGATGAAGACGGTCATTTAGTTTTTTACTTGTTGGCATGCATTGCAATTTTACAATTTAATATTGGGTTGCTGAAAAGACTTAACTGTTTCTCGGAGATCTATGTAATAATAAATGAGTTTCACTGTATTATATTGTCAAAATACATGAGAATTTTTTCCTTGGCACAGTCACTTGTGTTCATAATGGTTCTGTTTTTGCTTTTGGAGCAACTTTGGGTGTGCAACTGGTGTGGTTTTTAATTCATTTGAGGTGTGCATTGTTCTTAAATCATGTTGAGAAAATTTGAGAATATACTTTATCTTCCTTGTCTATAAAATAATAACCCTGATGATTATTTCCAGAAATTTCAGCCACATAGTTTTCACATGTGCCTTCTAAGGTCCACAAGCTTTTTGCTATAAAAAATGAAAGTTTAGCTGGATAGTAAAACCCACTTAAAGGCAAAATCTTAAATCTGAGAATTAATAAGGAAATAGATCATACCAAAGAGGATAAATCAAAATTTCCCTCATTATATTTTTCATCCTCTATTCACTTCTCTCTTTTTCATAGCCAAAACTTATGCTTGTATGCAGTTTAGTTTGGTTTACTATTAAAATGAAGTTAATTTGATCCCAGAGAGAAGTTTTACTCCATTCTCTAAATTGTCTGTTGGTTTTAAGTCAGTACTTATCTTTAAAATTTGTACAAGGATGTAATCTTTGCTGGCTCAGTGGTGTATGCCTACAAGCTGCTAGTGTATGTGTATCATTTCTCAATTATTTTCCCAAAGCTCTGTAAATGTGGAACTGGTATTGTATTTCATCATCATATTGTGGTCATTGGTCAGGCGTAAAATATTATATATAGAATTGAGGTTGATACAGATATTATTTAACGTAGAGGAGTCCTACTTAGATTATTTCAGAGATTTCTGATAATTGGTGCAGTGGTCAACTAAAAATATCCCCTCAATCCCAAATTCTTGAAAATGACTAGCTTCTTTCAGAGTGGGTCACTCTCCTGATTAAGAGGAATCTTCTTTTGGCTCTTCTACTATCTTCAATCATCTTTTCCAGAATAACTATGAACCACCTCAAGTCCTCAAAACCTTATCAGCTATAATATATCCATGTCAACTATTTTTATTCTTGTTAGCTCTTTATTGTGGACAATAATGATCTATGCAAAGCATGTGGCCAGCTCAAGTGTGAGACTTAATTAAACAATAAACAATTATCTTTTGCTTAAAATACACTAATAAATAACAAATGGCCAACTCAAGCGTGAGACTTGAATTAAACAATAAATAATTATCTTTTGCTTGAAATACACAAATATTATTGCAATGTCAGCTTTAGTTTTGCTTTTCATGACACTCAAAATTCCAATCTGCAATCCTTATCTGCAAAATAGCTACTTAAATACCATTCTTTTCTTTGTGAATCTTTTAATTCATACTTTGCTGTCTCCACTTTTATTCAGGTTTTTTTTTCCCTCCTTGTGATGTTCTCTTGCCTAAGTTGTCTGATCTTGAACGATATTGTATCCAAGTGTTATTTTTGTCTTTGATATGGCTTATTATGATGCGAGTAGGTAGTCATCCCATTGCTCGAGCTAAAATCAGTGAATCCTTCATCTAACACATCCAATCCTGCTGAAAAGTACATCCAGGTGATCTCTGTCGACAATCATGAATTTTGGTTTATGGGCTTCTTGAACTATGAAGGTGCTGTGGAGTCCCTGCAAGGAGCTATTCAAGCCGGCAGACAAATACAATCAGAAGCTTAGTCTGTCCAATGGACCAAAAGAAAAAGAAGCATAGTTTGTTCATACGTTTTAGTTATTTCAAACCCCAATTATATTTCTTGCCCTTCTACAGATGTTTGTAGATTTGATCATTATGGTCTTGGAACTGTTGATAAAATATCCTGTCAACTTTTTGGCAATTTTGTGGATATGAATTTACCTTAGGCTCATACCTTGGATCATTTGAGGGGATCCATTAGAATAATTTAGAAAAGTTGTATGGTCACTTTTTCTGTTTTTCATTACTTTCCATGCTCTATTTTACAAGGGAAACTAGCTTGCAACTCTAATGCACAAATACTTTACAATTCAGGATGTTTTCATCATATAATTATATAAACTAACTACATAGCAAACTTGGAATAAAAAAATGTATGAATTGCATTGTAGGTGTTTGTTACCCGTGATGATGTTTTGCATTGAACTCAATCTATTGCTTATGATATTGGTTTTGTGGCGGTAATTATGAGGTTAGACACAAATATTGACATTAGAGGAATGACCGCATTTGTTTTAATTGATTGTGAAAGGAGTAGTCAGTATAGGGTCAAGAAGAAAGATTTAGTATGAACAGTTACTGACAGTAGAAAATACGGGAGTCCTTTTAAGCTGTGTACGAAACCAGTGGTGCAAAGCAAAGGATGGATGGTGAATTTAATGTGTGGACAATCATGAATTGGCCAAGTCATTAGTTGGACATCCATATGATGGTCGATTGACTTCGGATGAAAATATTATTATTGTTGATATGATAAAGTCAATAGTGAAACTAAGAAATATTCTTCTAACGTTAAAGGAGAACAATGCCAACAGTTATATAATAATCAAGAAAGTATATAATGCAAAAAATGCATATCGTTCTTTCACAAGAGGTAGTAATACTAAAATGCAACAACTAGTGAAACTTCATGAACGAGATCAGTATATTCATTGGCATAGATTGAAGGATAAAGATGTTGTACGTGATTTATTTTGGAGTCCCAATGTAGTCAATTTATCTAATGCCTATAATTTGGTATTTTTTATAGATAGTACTTACAAAACAAATAGGTACTGGCTGTCATTACCTGACATTGTTGGTGTGACACTAACAAGGATGACATTTTTTGTTGCTTTTGCCTATTATGAGGGAGAATGTTTAAATAATGTTGTTTGGGCTCTAGAACATTTTTTAGGTATTTTTCTCATATGTGATGCACTCCTTGAAGTTATTGTTACCGACAGAGATCTAACATTGATGAGTGCAGTGAAAATTGTTTTTCCTGAGTCTACCAATTTATTGTGTCGATTTCATATTGATAAGAATGTGAGGACAAAATGTAAAATCTTGGTTGGTAAAAAATATGCATGGGATTATGTCATGGAAGCTTGGGAGAGTTTGGTGGATTGTCCTTCTAAGCAAGAGTTCGATGAGTGTCTTATGAAGTTTGAAATTGCTTGCTCACCATGACCAATGTTTGTTGACTATGTCAAGCAAACATGGATGATTCCATATAAAGAAAGATTAGTTAAAGCCTGGACGAATAAGGTGATGCATTTAGGAAACACAAAAACTAATAGGTATGACTACCCTTAGGTTGATCAAGCGTTCCAACCTTTCTACTATTGCTTGGCAAACCTCCTACGATATTGACAACAACGAAAAAAGTAAACACTTAATGCGTGACACATAAAATAAGTAACAGTGACAATTGAAAATATATTATACCAAAGCATGTCGAGGCATGTCTACATTACCAAGTGCAACTACAGGTGGTTCTACCATAACTGTTGTGGCCACCGACTGCCGAGGAGGATCTAGTTCAATAAATGTCTCATTATGCACCATGGGTGGATGTCTAGGAGGATCCCTAGCCTGCATTGGACTCATGAAGGAATGAGATATCATGTAAAACCACTCCATGTAGTCTGCTGCACATTGTCCAGGCACAACACATATCTGACCCACCGCTGCATGGTATTTAGAAAATGGAATCCATCTATCATCAATATCCTTTATACATAGAGATATGGTCTGCACATACCCAAACTGTCGCACAACCCTCTCTGGTCGGTGTATGACAATAGATGGACCCCATATGATATGTTTGAAAAATAAAGAGATTAGCTCAAATTCCTTGAATGCACGATGGTCATCATAAGGAATCTAGCACACAACATTAGACATCAATCTATCCAACCGCTTAGGATATGTCGACACTAGTAATGCTTTCCTAGACTTCCAACAACAAGCACATGGTTTCCTCTCATGATAATCTTTAACAATAATAGAAGAAGCAACAGTAGGAAAATGGTCGTAGATCCAACACTGCACATATTTAAAAAACAAAAAAAAAATTCAAAACAATACTCAATATAAACTACAAAACTAAAAATTAAATTTAAAATAAATTATAAATAAGTCCTCTCTTATATAGTGACATCTCCTACCGAAAGATGGAAACTAGTAGTTTCCTTATGCCACCTCTTCGCAAAAGTAGATATAAGTCCCCTGTCGTCAATGTCCAAGGAACATGCAATCAGAGGACTCAATCCTATGTTAGCCACTAAGCCTTCAATCTTTGGAGTAGGCCTGCCAAGTTTCTCTACCTTCCTTCCACGGGAGGACAACTTCAACTCAAGACGTTCCTAAAAATAAAAATTTAAATCATTTCAACTTGAATAAGAAATAGTTATGAAAATATTATTTATTGAAAAATATAAATGCCTCTCTATTCCAAACTGTGATTGCCACATGATGAACATAGTCCATCAAAACTGATGAATCATGGGGCCTGCTTGGAAAACCCTTGGCATCAGCGACTACATCATCGTCAACTGCCTTTTCAAGTTGTTCATGGACATCGTTAGCTGCATGATCCACTTGCTCAACATCCTCAGCAACAGGTGCAACTTCCCTTTGCCTACGTGCAGATGTTGTGAGCATTTGCCATTGAGGGGCTTTATCCGCATCAACACTAACTTCTCTCCCTAAGGCTCTTCCTAAAATTCTGCCTAAAGCCTGACCCAATCCTTTGGTTCTAACCATAATCTACACATTTAAACAGTCATAACAATTAATGTCATCGTTCAAATAATAGTTAGAGTTGATGAAAGAACTTCCCTTTGTCATCGTTCAACATTAACAAGTAAATTCTTTATCTTGCTCTTCTGCTTCTTCTATAATTGAGAAGAACTTTATGCAACATACATCCTCAACTCTCTTCCTTTCCTTATTCTAAGAATGACTTGATTTGATCTAGGATCATGCTAAAGAACAACCTAGTTTGATCTAGTATCATGATAAATAAAACCCCGTTAGAGTTTTATGTAGTTAAAAAAAATAATTCATCTAATTCCATGCAATTGAGAAAATTCTCAATTGACTTCTTTTAAAATTGCAGGTTTGGGATTCCAAAAAAAAAAGGAGTAGTGAAAATAATAGTGCTAGCAACAACTACTAATGAATAACAATAAATATACAATTTATCTTCATGCTAAATTTAAAGACCCAAACAAGATATCTAGCACACCATTAATCTCCAATCTTTGGATTGAAAGGTCTAACTGCAAATGGTACTCTCAATGCAACGATCAAATATTGGTGATAATTCTTGTCAAACAATGGTTGTCTTTAGATACTCCATTGTTCACATGGAACATTAATCTGGTGATAAATCCTGTCAAATAATGATTGTCTTTGGACGCTTCATTATTCACATGGAAAACATATACTTATAATCACCACACATTTACCATCGCAGACATGTAATTATTTGACCAAATTGCACCTTCTTTTGGGTCGAGCACAATTCGCTTCAATAATTCCATGCAGCATTTATGTAAGTTCAATCAAATTAACCTATGCGATAGATGTAACAACCCACCTTGTTGCTACGATATCACTACTCTATAATGCGACATTTCAATTTTAAGTGAAAGTTCTATTAATTTGATTATGCAAACAGTGGTAAACTTTTCGCGATATACATTCATCAAATAATGCAAAAATACATGTGTATGTGTATATATATATATATATATAACTACTATACATCATTCACATGTCAAGGTATAATTCAATTTTTACATGTATCTGAACCTAGACTTTACATATCCAATAAAAAAAAAATCAAGGAACCAATTAGCGAAGAGTTTGATAACAAAACACAACTCTCCCAAAAGAACTCCAACGTTATGATGTCGGCTCGATGACCCCAATAAAAGAATCTCCCTCCAAAATCACCTACTGCTACTCATCTGCTCCCATGAACGAAAGTTCAAGATCATCATAGACACTAACCACATGGAACAAAATGACAATTATGCTCGACATACACAAACTAGTCATCAACTTTTCAACAATTCAAATCAATTATGCTCGAAATGAAGCATGCACCTAACTCAACTCTCAAATGCAACGTGGTACCATTTGAAAGAAAATAACCTAAGTGTGTCCTTATGACACTCTCACTTAGGAAAACTTGACAGCCATTGTTGAGGTCACCCTGTCATGCATAGGCCATTCCTCCCATGTTGATCAACATGAGTCTCAAGGGAGTTCCAAACCCAATGAAATACACCCCAAGTACCAGGATTTTTCCCCATGAAGAACCACTAGTACTTACTGATAAGTTTATACTATTTCCATACAATTATGCAGTATGAAACATGGGCTCTAACAATGCATTGACCTTGGATAGTTAAAAATTCTAAGCAATCCCCTTTCTTCTCCAGGGATACTTATAATTTTTAAACCAATCCCCTTCCCTCTCCAGGGATATCCAAACAGGGTCCCTGCACCCTTTATGCTTGGGATTCACATTCCCTAGGTCTTCAGACAACATAAATCACATATAATAACAATTCATAATACAACGAGACTGAAATTTTAGGAAAAATTCTAAATTAAAGAGGGAAACTATGGTATGCAAAACAAACTCTTATGCCCATTTAAAATTTAATAAAGAAGTAATAAAGAGGACATATATATATATTGGGTAGAGTCTTCTCTGTAATTAAGACTTTTCCCAAAAAACAACAACATCATTCATAGTTTCATTTATCAATGACAAATATATCGCATCACATTAGTTTAAAATACAATTTTTCTTGAAAAACCAGCAAGCAACAGGGACAAACATACAATCCCATAATTAGGTCCCCAAACCCCAACTATGGTATCGAAAGATATAAACAAACCATAAACTCCCCACACCTATCTATATCTCCCCGTTAGGCCTTCACATCGTCGTTTTGAGATCTCTTAGGTTCACACTCATTGATCCAAATGCAGAGCTCTATATTCCAAATCGAAGGCAATTTAGTATAGATTTCAAAGAAATGGTCAAAATTAACATTCGGGGTAAAATACCCATTCAATTTTAAAAGGGACTAAAATGGTGCTTTCGAGGTCCACATCAAAAAGATGTCATTTTGAAATTCCAATGATGCCAATGTGATTGGGGTTCAACAAAGGTCAAAAAAACGAAATCAATTTCATAAAAAGGAAGCTTTTATAATGTCTCATTTTCAAGGTTTTTTTTTAAAGGAAATGTAAAAGCATCCAAGAATGGTGATCAAATCACAAGAGATACAAAGATAGGCTCTATCTAACCAGGAGAAGGCATAGAAATCATGGTTACCCAGAAGAAACCACAAAGGGAGGGTCGAGGGCTCCGTTCCCTGTTGAACCCATGAGTTGGGTTTTGAAGAATCCGCTTTGATTAAAGTGTTCCTTTCCATGTGGTGGCCCGACAGCAAGTGGCGGTGGCTCGTGGCGGTCACTGATGGTTGTGGGGTGGAAGAGGAGGTGGGTTAGGGTTTGGGTAAGGGTTTTAGGAAGAAGAGAAGGGAAAATCACATTTTTCTACACTGATGGACATATTTATAATCTACAAGACTCAACAAGCTCGTCTCACTAAGCGAAATTTAACTTTCGGCGCTAAGTGAGACATTTCGCGCTAAGCTAGTTGGGTTGCCAAGCGAATTATTCCCTCTAGATGGAATTGCGCTTAGCAAGCCGATGTTGCTGAGCAAATAATGTGGCTCCATGTAGAGCTTGTAGGCCTTGGATCTTCTTCATCAATGGAGTCCTTTGCCTCTTGAATATCAATGATAGCGGAATGGAGGAGGAAAGGTAATAAGAGACGCCACTTCAAGGAGAAGATAAGTCAAGAACAAGCTCACTACCATAGGAAGCCATGGATAAAAGTTTGAAGGTAGGAGAAGATGAGTGGAGGGAGAGGGAAAAAGGGGAACACAAATTTCAGAGAGAGAAGAAGGAGAATGAGGTCTGAACTTTGAAGTCTAATTTCTTAAATCATCAAATTTGAAAAATGCACACACAAGACCTCTATTTATAACTTAAGTGTCACACAAAATGCACACACAAGGTCTAAACTTTCTATTCAAATTTCACTTGAATTAGAATTTGAATTTTGTTAGTCAGTGAAAACGACTAACTTTTGTGTATAAAACTTGTATAAATTGTATCAAACTCTCCAAATTTATGGTTATTTTGTAGTGTTATAAGTATTTTCTATTGAGTATAGGTAATAAATACTTAGTATTTTCATTTTTTGCGTTTAATAATCATTTTATCTCAATTTCAGGTTAATTAGGCAAGCTTTGGAAAGTGCTATTTTTCACCTTCTCGCTAAGCCAATCTGCTGGCTTAGCGAGCGTCCGCTAAGCACAACACTCCTGGGCTAAGCGCGAGGAAGACTCTGGAAGAAGATGAGCTGTACAAGTTCGCTAAGTGCACCACTTCATCTCACCAAGCGCACCACTTCAGTTCATCCGCTAAGCGAGAAAGGTGCGCTAAGCCAAAAATCACTAACGTGCGCTAAGCGGTCCATAAGTGCGCTAAGCGCACAAGCACGAACAAGGCCACCTATTTAAGCCTGAAATCCGATTTTGTGAAGAGAGTTTGGACTAGGATTCAGAGCTTTGCTTGTCTAGGGTTTCTAGAGA
This sequence comes from Glycine soja, assembly GCF_004193775.1. Lineage (NCBI taxonomy): Eukaryota > Viridiplantae > Streptophyta > Magnoliopsida > Fabales > Fabaceae > Glycine > Glycine soja. The sequence goes on from NC_041019.1 coordinate 23,620,527, forward strand.
GAGAAAGGTCCAAGTTCCAGAGAGTTTTGAGAGATTTTGCTGTGTGAAGATCTGCAGAGACCAGAGCTTGAAGCAAGAGCCGGTTTGAGAGCTTGAGATGAGTTTGTGGGTGATTGTGAGAACCTAGAGGTGAAGGAGACATCCTCACCACTTGTATTTTTGCAATCTTTCATCTTGTTCTTCTCTTTGTTTTTAAGAAGGCTTCCTGGTATGGAAAGTTAAATCCTCTGTTGGATCTTCCCTGTAGGTACCTGATGTAAATATATTTCTATCTATTTAATGATGTTTTGTGTGTTCTTTGTGCTATCTGCTTTTCAATCCAGTATGCCTTTACCTTGATCACGTAGATGCATGCTTTGTTAGGGTCATTCAACAGTGGAAACTGGTCTGACTCTAAAGTCCTTGATAGTGCAGGGCTGAGTTGTCGTGCTTTCACGGGGAATCGAGATGCGATAATTTAGTTGAGTATGTGTGTCTTAATGCGGTCCTGGTTGAGTTTAGTCTTACAAGAGGAATCTGCGGACGATGCTTGATTAGGATTAGGCTAAACTATCATGAGGAATCGGGGTTTAGTATCTCAGGAGACACCATAAGAACACATGAGCATTGTTAGATAGAATATCTTTTTAGCATCAGGCACCTATTAGGAAGACCAACGTGTTCTATACTTGTTTTTACACATCATTTCTCTCGAGTGATTTTCTTTCTTTTTGCACAGATAGTTTATACACCTGCTCATATTCACACTTACCTTTACACACCAGACACCTATTTGCTGAAATAGCTTACCAAATAACACAAGTTCCTCGAGTGTTCGATACTCGGTTTTTACCGTTTTATATTACTTGTGCGATCCGGTGCACTTGCCGGAAGCCGAACAAGTTTTTGGCGCCGTTGCCGGGGAACTTCTTTTTATTTGGGAAGTTAGCTCGTTTTTAGGTGTCTATTCTTTATTCTTTTATTACTTGAAAATATTTGTTTTTTTTGTTTATGTTTGTTTTTCTCTTGACTTGGTGACTGCTGCTCTTGTTAGTGCTTTGTATGCATAGTAAATCTTCTGCAGATGATTTAGTTCCATGAGATTTGGAGCTTTTTAAGGGGTGAAATGAATTTCTTGACGACACACAATAAAGGATGGGAACAGGAGTTAAGTCCTTACAATCAATATGAAGAAGAAAGAACTTCTAATCTTGAAAGTGTGTTTGAAGAATTCAGGGCATACCATGATAGCTCAAAAGCTAATCAAAATTCAATGCAAAATCATGAAATTCATTTTGGTATGAGCTACTCAATAGAAAACTTTCAAGGGAGACCAGAGTTGCAACCTTACTATCAAAATGAAGCAGAAAGAGGTTCCAATCTGGATAAACTGTTGATGCAATTCATGGAAACAACTAAATCAACTCAACAAGCACTTCAAAGTGTAGAAATCCAGGTTGGTGAGCTGGCAAAAGCAGTAACTCAATTTATGTCCAGACGAGAAAAATCCTTTGTAGAGGCTGAAGCTCAAGAGAAAAGCCCTGTAAAAGAGCATGAGTCAAGAGAAAAAGATGAGGAGAAAGATGAGGAACAAGCATAACAACAATGGGAGAAGTCCTCAATAGTAGAAAACCAACAAGAAAATATTCTCCAAAGTAATAACCTTCCTTGTCAACTGATTGAAGGGAAAGGAAGACAAGGAGAGCATGAGGAAACCTTAAGTGCCATTATTTCTTTAATAACTAACACCTTTCTTGAAATGATTTGGAATGTCCTTCCAGATTATATGAAGTTCATGGAATTTCTAGCTAAAAGTCGAAACTTCAAGGAAGATGTGTTCTTTGTGACTTTCATGCCACCTTGAAGGTAGCAAGCTATGCGTCAAGCTAATGACGTTAAAGAAGCGCTTCCTGGGAGGCAACCCAGTTTTAATTCCTGTTATCTTTGTTTTTCATGCATTTAATCATTTGGAACTTACTATATGATCTGTACATAGGAGTATATCAGCCTATCTTTGAATGTTTAACATAAGGGTTTCAATTTCTTGGAAAAAGGACTGAAAAATAACTTAGAAAACTTTTTTCTGAAAAATAGTCCTTTCGCTAAGCGCAAGCCTCGCGCTAAGCGCATCTCTGTTCATGCGCTAAGCCGCGAGTCTCAAGCGCTTAGCGCCTAACCCTTGCATCTAAGACTGATTTGGTCCGCTAAGCTGGCCAAGGTTGAGCTAAGCTAACTTCAATTCGATCTAAATTCGGCTAAGCTTCAGCCTGATCGCTAAGCGACAACTTATCCTTGGTTAAGCGTGACCTATTGTCGCCAAGCGCAATTCCTTACGGCTATAACTAAGGTCAATGAAGCTAAGCGCCAGTCATGGCAGCTAAGCGAGATTCATTGCGGTAATGTGTGCACTAAGCGATTCCTTATCATCTAAGCGCATGCTCCTCTGTACTTAAGATGCATCATTTTAGCTAAGCCAGCCAGAGTCTGGCTTAGCGAGAGTTACAACTTTTCAGATCTGTAAACCTCGCTAAGTGGTCTGATCCTCGCACTAAGCCAAGTTTGTGTGTTAAAAAAAAATTGATTTTGAATTTGAAATGTTGGCTAAGCGCGCGTATCCGCTAAGCGAGCCTTGTTGAAAAACCAAACATCTCTTCGTCTCTGCATTCTTTCTCTCCAAAAATTTTCACATTTTGCATCTGAGCTTTCTTTGTGCATTTTCAACTTCGAAGCATCAACCATACACCCTCCAAGTAAGTTCCTTGATTCTTTTTCTCTTTTTATTGTCTTAACTTTAGGGTAGAAGACTTCAACTGTAGTTTTAGATTTTTAGGGTTTTTATGTTTTGTTAGATTGAGTTTAAGATTAGGACTATATACGCTTGTATACTGTATTGAGTATGACACACACATTGCATGTCTGATATGCCTTTTAGAGGCTTGAAAAATGCAAGAAAATGAACTGCGTTTTCTGGAAAATGCGATGAACTCACTAAGTGAGCATGCTGCGCTAAGCGAGTTCATGAATACTCATTGTATATAAGCGTTTCTCTGAAGAACTCGCTAAGCACGCTTACCGCGCTAAGTGAGTTCATCTTTTGAGGATGAACACTCATCCTCTTGTTGAACTACCTGTGGCTAAGCGAGGCTGAATCGCTAAGCCCAAGTAACTTAACCAATTTTTTTTTGTTGATAGCCGCGCACTAAGCCGAGCTTTCCTGGGCCAAGCGCGATTGGTTGCAGCGTCCGCTGAGCTAAGCGAGCTTCGCTCGCTAAACTCCCAACACTTAGTGGAATTTTTGAAGAGTTGGTGCCTCTAAGTGCAACCTTTAAGGAGCTTAGTGCATATCCTTGCGGCAGATGTTCAGCTTAGCGGGCGCTTTCCTTGCTAAGCTAATTTGGCAGAATCTAAATTTCTGCAACTTCCGCTAAGTGGCTCCACATGTCGCTAAGCGATAGTGTTTTTTTACAAAGGCTAGCTAAGCGGACCATGTCTAGCTAAGCAGTCAGTGTCCTTTTCAGTTTTATTTTCCAGTTTTTGATTTTAAATAAATTGAGTCCTAATCAAATGTTTGGTTCCTTTATCTGCAGATGGCTTCCAGAAAGAGAAAGAGCATTGGTACAAGGCTCACATCTCAGTATGACACAAGGAGATTCTTTTCATTAGATGCTTGGACCAGATACACAAATAATGTTCTGGGGAGAAACATTTTACCTAGGAGGAAGGTAGAGCTTTATCACACTGAGCTAGATGACTTTAAGGCTGAATTGGAGAGGAGTAATTTCCATAAACGCCTCACTAATTTAGTCGATGGGAGCATAGACTTGGTTTTGGTGAAAGAGTTGTATGCAAATTTATACAGTTCTGAGGACCGTCCACCAAAGCAGTCCAGAGTCATAGGTCATTTGGTGAAGATTGATGCTGACAATCTCAATACATTTTTAGAGACACCTGTGGTATTATCTGAGGGGGAGACATTACCCGTTTACTCCAAATACTGCAGGTTGCCTACAGATTATAGAGAGATAGAGGCTGCCTTATGCATACCTGGCCGAGGGTTCATCTTGAACTCTGAGGGCCAACCTGGGAAGATTCTCACTTGGATATGAACATAGGAGCGCTGATCTCTGGCCGGATGACCTCTATAGCCCAGTCTAACACTTCTAGACTTGGGTTCCCTGCTCTGATCACCACATTATGTAGAGCCAGAGGGGTTGTCTCTGATAGCCTCACTTTTGAGTGCCTGAGCCCAGTCATTAACCTGGCCTACATCAGGAAGAACTGTTGGAACCCCGAGGATCTAACAGTCTTTATCTGAGGGGCTAGGAAGGCGAGGGCAAGGCCAACCGAGCTTCCTTCTACTTCTGCAGCTCCTACTCCAGCATCCACTTCAGCAGCCCCTTCTGTCCCATCTCAAACAGATTCTCAGCACTTTGAAGCCATGCTTCAAAGCATTCATCAGGGACAAATCATTTTACTACAAAGTTTACAGATGATGGAACCTCCAGACTCTATTCCTTCAGTAGAGCAGTTTAATGAGATGGTAGCCTGGCCTGGGACCCAACCTTCTCTTCATAAGGAAGACGAAGGTCCCACAGTCCAGGTACCTCAGCATGTGGACGATGAGTCATCTAAGGCCACCATCCTAGATCCATTTGATATAGGAGAAGAGGCAAAGGAGACACAGGTGAGACAGGTAGCTGCTGCCACTCCTGAGCGATCCCTTGAGGCTACTTTAGAGCCTTCTGCACCAGTGGTAAACCTACCCTCACCTCAGCCTGCAATAGACCCCTCCACTCCTCTTCTACAAATGCCAGAGGACCCAACTACGCCAGTCCTAGCTGTGGACACTTCTCCTCCAACTACTCCAGTGCTTCAGCTGACAGATGAGGATGATGGTCAGACACAAGACACCCAGGACCAATCACAGGAATTTTGATTCCTGATGATACTTTTTGCTTTTTGATTTATTATTATTTTAATTATGGTTTTAGTACAATAATTCCCTTTTGTTAGTTTTATTTATGAATCGTTGGCTTGCTTATTCTGAAGAATTTTGAACAGTTTAACTTGGTTTTTAATGATATAGTAGTGAAACACTTTTATTGACTTATGAAAATGGTTGAATGCTTTCATTTTGAATTGAGTGCATGATTATGATGGAGTTTGTGTTTCTTATCATGAGTTTGAGCAAGTGTGTATGTTAGACAAAGAAAGAACAAGAATGTGAACTTGCAATTAGAATTGTTAGTCAGTAGATAGATTGATTGAGAAAGAAAAACTTGAACCAAACCCGGTGACAGTGTGAACTTAAACTGTGAGTGAACGACTAGCTGTGAGTAATAATCTTTGCATGAATCTTTGAATTTTAGAATGATATGTATAAATCAGAACATGATGAAGGCCATGATTTGTGTATACACAAGCTCTTTTGACCAAATAGCTTACCTTGAATGATAATCGCATCCTTTGCTCCCTGTATAAGCTGAATGATTTTGTCATGAATTGAATCCTGAACTTAAATAATTATCTCCTGATACCTTGTTTAGATTCTAGGAGAGCATATAGTTTAAGGCAAATTTACCCCAAATTTGGAGGAGTGGAACTAATTGGGATGCAAAGAAATAGCGAAAGCATCAGCACACACAACAAATAAGTTGTATGTTAAAAAAAAGAAAAGAAAAGAAAAGAATAAAGTGTGCTGATGTAACAAGGTCAAAAGCAAATGAAAGTGAAAAGCTAGTGACCAAGCTAAGCGCATGAAAAAGACCATTGGGATAAGTCTAGGATTTTTGCTCTCTTAGAATCTAAACCTTTGAATCCTAGAAAAACCAATGAATTTTTGTAGCCAAGCCTTGCTACAAGCCTGAGAAAAGCTAGTGAGCAAGCTAAGCGCATGAAATTCATTTTGTGTGTAATAATAATTTTCTTTCAATTTCAGGTTAATTAGGCAAGCTTTGGAAAGTGTTATTTTTCCCCTTCTCGCTAAGCCAATCTGCTGGCTTAGCGAGCGTCCGCTAAGCACAACACTCCTAGGCTAAGCGCGAGGAAGACTCTGGAAGAAGATGAGCTGTATAGGTTCGCTAAGCGCACCGCTTCATCTCACTAAGTGCACCACTTCAGTTCATCCGCTAAGCGAGAAAGGCGCACTAAGCCAAAAATCAATAACGTGCGCTAAGCGGTTCATAAGTGCGCTAAGCGCACGAGCACGAACAAGGCCACTTATTTAAGCTTGAAATCAGATTTTGTGAAGGGAGTTTGGACTGGGATTCAGAGATTTGCATGTCTAGGGTTTCTAGAGAGAGAAAGGTCCAAGTTCCAGAGAGTTTTGAGAGATTTTGTTGTGTGAAGATCTGCAGAGACCAGAGCTTGAAGCAGGAGCCGGTTTGACAGCTTGAGATGAGTTTGTGGGTGATTGTGAGAACCTAGAGGTGAAGGAGACATCCTCACCACTTGTATTTTTGCAATCTTTCATCTTGTTCTTCTCTTTGTTGTTAAGAAGGCTTCCTGGTATGGAAAACTAAATCCTTTGTTGGATCTTCCCTGTAGGTACCTGATGTAAATATATTTCTATCTATTTAATGATGTTTTGTATGTTTTCTGTGCTATCTGTTTTTCATTCCAGTATGCCTTTACCTTGGTCACGTAGATGCATGCTTTGGTAGGGTCATTCAACAGTGGAAACTGGTCTGACTCTAAAGTCCTTGATAGTGCAGGGCTGAGTTGTCGTGCTTTCACGGGGAATCGAGGTGCGATAATTTAGTTGAGTATGTGTGTCTTAATGCGGTCCTGGTTGAGTTTAGTCTTACAAGAGGAATCTGCGGACGATGCTTGATCAGGATTAGGCTAAACTATCATGAGGAATTGGGGTTTAGTATCTCAGGAGACACCATAAGAACACATGAGCATCTTGGATCAAGTGGCCTCGGAATAATTAAGAAGGGGGGGGGGGGTTGAATTAATTATTAACGAACCTTTACTAATTAAAAATATATCCTTCTTAATGTTACCAAAATTAAAAGCAATAATTAAAGTGCACAGCGGAAAATAAAGAGTGTAGGGAAGAAGAAAACAAACACAAGAGTTTTATACTGGTTCGACAACAACCCGTGCCTACATCCAGTCCTCAAGCGACCTACGGTCCTTGAGATTTCTTTTCAACCTTGTAAATTCCTTTACAAGCAAAGATCCACAAGGGATGTACCCTCCCTTGTTCTCTTTGAACAACCTAGTGGATGTACCCTCCACTAGAATTGATCCACAAGAGATGTACCCTCTCTTGTTCTTAGTCACAACAACCCAAGTAGTTGTACCCTCTACTTGTACCACAAAGGATGTACCCTCCAATGTGTTGAGATAAAGTTCTCAAGCGGTTAGTCCTTTGAAATCTTTTGTTTATGGGAAAGGGAAGAATCAAAAGAATTCTCAGACTGTGTCATTTTGAATTCTTTGACAAGGAAGAAGGGAGACACAAAAGAATTCAGGCGGTTAGTCCTTCGTTCTTTTGGAAAAGGGAGAAGAGAGACACAAAAAGAATTCAGGCGGTTAGTCCTTGGCGAATTCTTTTTGGCAAAGGGAGAAGGGAATGAAAAAGATGAATAGCACAGTTTTGTTTTCAAGGTTTGGAAAACCAGAAAACTTTAGAGAGCTTTTGACAAAGGAAGAAGAAGAAGAAATTCAAGAAGATGTTCAAAGAGATTCAAAGGATGTAAAAGATTGTAATCAATGTATGTAAAATGCAAGTTAAGGTCTTGCTTTTATAGACTCTTCATGTCTGGTCAAGAAAACCATTAGAAGAGTTATAACCTTTAGAAAAACTTGAAAACCATTGGAAGAGTTACATCTTTTGATTCTTATTCAAAACTTATCATTGGTAATCGATTACCAAATCATTGTAATCGATTACACAAAGCATTTTTGTGAAAGGATGTGACTCTTCACATTTGAATTTGAATTTCAACGTTCAAACACACTGGTAATCGATTACCAATATATTGTAATTGATTACACCATTTTGAAATTGATTGGAACGTTGTAAATTCAGTTGAAAGCTTTTTGAAAACAAAACTTGCCACTGGTAATCGATTACAGTAAACTGGTAATCGATTACCAGAGAGTAAAAACTCTTTGCTAAAAGATTTTGTGAAAACTTCATGTGCTACTCAATGTTTTGAAAAACTTTTTAGTACTTATCTTGATTGAGTCTTTTATTGATTCTTGAATCTTGAGTCTTGAATCTTGATCTTGATTATTCTTGATTCTTGATTCTTGAAACTTGAAACTTGATTCTTGAATCTTTCTCTTGATTCTTGAATTGTTCTTGACTCAATCTTGAAATCATTCTCTTGGGCTTTTTGTCATCATCTTTGTTATCATCGAAACACCTTGAATCAATCTTGATTCATCATCATGAAGTAATGAAGCTTGCTTCTACAGATTTGAGGTCAAATCCTCTTCAAAGGGGAGGGGATGATGCAATCCTCCCTAGGAAGGGACCAGTCACTAGAGCCATGAGCAAGAGGCTCCAAGAGGATTGGGCTAGAGCTGCTGAAGAGGCCCTAGGGTTCTCATGAACCTCAGGGTAGATTTCTGAGCCCATTGGCCAAGGTTGGGTCCAATTATCTTTGTACATATTAGATTAGGATGTCATTATATTTGATCCTTGTATTTAGGACTCCATAATGTAGGTAGGGTACCCTAGAAATATAGGATTTTTCAGCCCTTGTATTTTATGGCACCTAGACTAGTTTTTGTGTTAGGGGTAGTTTTGTAATTTCACATGCACTAAGTGAATATTTGATGTGTGTGTTGGGAAATAAATTTAATTGAATTGGTAGAAACCCAATCCAATTAAATTTTAAAGGGGGAGGTGAGCATTTTCTTACTACACCCCATTGAACCATAACCGAAATTCACTAATCATAATTAGTGAAATTTTGGCTCCACAAATACAATTTGAAATTCAAGTGAAATTCAAATTTCCCTCCCATTTTGTGTGACACTTAGGCTATAAATAGAGGTCATGTGTGTGCATTTTTTCAACTTTGATCATTTGAGAATTAAACCTCAAAGTTCAAACTTCTTTAGAGGCACTAAATTTCGTGCTCTTCTCTTTCTCTCCCTTCATTCATCTTCTTCTACCTTCAAGCTCTTATCCATGACTTCCTATGGTGGTGAGCTTCTTCTAGACTCATCTTCTACTTGAAGTGGCATCTCCATTCATCTTTCTCCTTCTCCATTCCACTGCAATCAGACCTCTAGAAGCAAAGGAATCCATTGATGAATAAGATCCAAGGCCTACAAGCTCCACATGGAGCTACATCATCATGTCTAGTCATGAAACTTGCCGCATAAGATTTCTTATGTTGTGTTGAATTTTATTTTTCTTGTTTCTTTGTCTAACTCATTTATTCATGAGTGTATGAAATTATTTTAGCCTATTAGTTGATTTGAGTCAAATCTTGTATTCTAAGTTTCTCTTTGAGTCTTAGCTTGCTTCTATGTCCTTTTCATTGCTTTAATTGTTGAATAATCCTTGAAAATTTGTCTTGTTAAAACTCTATTGGTTTAGCTTTCATTTAATTTTTTGGTCTTTGGTTATTGCTTGCCTCTTTGTTTCCTTATTTGTGAGTTGTCATATAGGGAATTGGAAAGGAGGATTGGTGCCATCCATTTAAGAATTTCAGTCAAGAAGCGAGGGGCCAACCACCTTAAAAGCTATTGGACTAAGAAGCACTCTAAATTGAGTGGAACACCAAAGAGAGAATAGCCACAAAAATGTAGAAGCAAGCTTCATGATGATGAATCAAGTATGATTCAAGTAGTTTTGATGATGACAAAAAGCCCAAAAGAATGATGTCAAAATTGAGTCAACAAGTTCAAGATCAAGATTCATTAGAAGAAATTAAGAAGATTCAAGAATTCAAGAGAAGTTGATTTCAAGATTGAAGAGAAGATGAATTCAAGATTCAAGAGAAGAAATCAAGAAGACTTCACAAGGGAAGTATTGAAAAGATTTTTCAAAAAACAAACATAGCACAATTTTTTTTTTCAAGAGTTTTGCTCAAATTTTTCTAAGTTACCAGAGTATTTACTCTCTGGTAATCGATTACCAGTTTCCTGCAATTGATTACCAGTGGCAAAGTTTGATTTCAAAAGCTTTTAACTGAATTTGCAATGTTCCAATTAATTTCTTAAATGGTGTAATCGATTACAATATATTGGTAATCGATTACCAGTGTACTTGAACGTTAAAATTCAAATACAATTGTGAAGAGTCACATCTTTTCATAAAATGCTTTCTGTAATCGATTACATGGTTATGGTAATCGATTACCAGTGACAAGTTCTAAATAAAAAGTCAAGAGATGTAACTCTTCCAATGGTTTTCTCAAAGATTTTCTCAAGGTTATAACTCTTCCAATGGTTTTCTTGACCAGACATGAAGAGTCTATAAAAGCAAGATCTTGACTTGCATTTCAACAACACTTACAACTTTTAGAATTTCTTGAACAACTTTTGAGAAATCTTGAAACCTTTGCTTCTCATCTTTCTTCTTCTTCCTTTGCCAAAAAGCTTTCTAAGTTTTCTATTTTCCAAACCTTGTTCTTTTACAGAAAACAAAAGTGTGCTATATCTTTTCATTCTCTTCTGCCTTTGCCAAAAAGAATTCAACAAGGACTAATCGCCTGAATTCTTTTTGTGTCTCTCTTTTCCCTTTTCCAAAAGAACAAAGGACTAACCGCCTGAATTCTTTTGAGTCTCCCTTCTCCCTTGTCAAAGAATTCAAAAGGACACAGTCTGAGAATTCTTTTGATTCTTCCCTTTCCCTTAAACAAAAGATTTCAAAGGACTAACCGCCTGAGATATCTTTTGTTTCCCCTTTACAAAGTTTCAAAGGACTAAACGCCTGAGAACTTTGTCTTAACACATTGGAGGGTACATCCTTTGTGGTACAAGTAGAGGGTACATCTACTTGGGTTGTTGTAACTGAGAACAAGAGAGGGTACATCTCTTGTGGATTAGTTCAAGTGGAGGGTACATCCACTTGGTTGTTCAAAGAGAACAAGGGAGGGTACATCCCTTGTGGATCTTTGCTTGTAAAAGTTTTTACAAGGTTGAAAAGAAATCTCAAGGACCGCAGGTTGCTTGGGGACTGGATGTAGGCACGGGTTGTTGCTGAACCAGTATAAAATTCTTGTGTTTGTCTTCTTCTTCCCTACACTCTTTAATTTCCATTGTGCACTTCAATTATCGCTTTTACTTTTGGTTAAGTTTTTATTTCTGTTCTTTACTTTCTTAACATTATAGTAAAAGCCTAATTGAATCTAGTAACATTAAGAAGGATAGATTTTTAATTAGTAAAGGTTCATTAATAATTAATTCAACCCCCCCCCCCGCCCCCTTCTTAATTATTCTGAGGCCACTTGATCCAACAAAAAATTGAGGACCCTTTTGTAATTGGCAATTTATTTGTAATTGGACACTTGTACGTTTACCTTCATTACTTTCAAATTTTGTAACAAAAAGGTTTTTCATTGGAAGTAAGTTGGGAGCCTCCAATAGGTCACTCTACTTCCATTTTTGTGTAATAATTTTAGGCAATTTTCCCTTAGGATATTGAGTGATTTGTTGGGAAACTTAAATGAGGTCATCTAAACACTCTTAGGATCCACCTAGTTTACATCTCTTGCACTTTAATTTCTTGCTTATTTACATAGCTTATTTTCTTTACTAGTCTCACCTAGTTTATCTTGTTATTGCATAGTTCTTTCTTCTTGCTTATCACGCTTATCTTGAGTTCTTTTAAACCCTAACTTTTACCTTTTTCAAACCCCCAACAAGAAAGAATCACAACTTAGGAACCAACATGAGTCATCATTCATCTAGTGTTAATGGTGAGGGTACTAGTCATAAGGACCCTCTATCTAGAATCTTAGATGAGCTGAGTTGAGTTCCCTCATGTTATGGAAAGAAAAACTAGAAAGAAAAGAAAAAGGAAAAGAGAGGGTAGAAATAAATCAAGATGAGAGAGAACAAATAAGAGAGGAAGAAAGAAGAAAAATACTAAAAGAGTTAGGAAAAGAAAAACATGCCTCCTATAGTAGTCATGACTCTTGCAAGAGCCTAAGTGAAGAACTTTGTGATTATTATGAAGGAAGGCATAATTCACATCTTAAACCTCACATCTTAAACTACCACTTCATAACTCTGAAAGTAGGGCTTGAGTCCTCGGGTCGAGGTAATGAGTGTTAGCGCCACCTTCTCTATTATTTGGTAGCGCTTCTCGGCGTCGTGAAGTATGCGGCTAGTGAAGTATATAAGGAGTTGGAGTTTCCCTTCCTCTGGTGCAAGGGCTGAGCTTTGGACTTCCTGAACGTTAGTCGGACTGCGCATCTCCAAATAGCAGTGCATTTGTTGAGGTTGGCTTCTATTCCATGTGTAACTTACGGATTTGTAATCCGTAAGTTTCTAACGGATTACCAATCCGTATGTTAATTTTTTATTTTTTTAACATTTTTATAAACTTGTTTTATTGTTTAGTTAAATATAATTAGTATTATTAATTAAATTACTTCTAAATATGTATAGTTTAATAATTAATTAGAAAATTTTAGTTTTTTATATTTTGAAAGTGATATTTATTTTAAAATAATTTAGACTGTAAATTTATTTGTCGTTTTTTTTTATTTGGTTTTTTTCGTCCTTAAAATTTTAATATATTATACTATTAAATGCAGAAAAAAAATGCAAAAATTATGTGATAGTATATGTATGGTGTGGTTAGTGGATGCATGACAGTAAAATGTCTGAAGAAGTTGATATGAATGAAGAAAATAAAGAGGAACCTAGTGTGAATGAAGAACGTATTGATTGTTCTGATGCCTTCAATACTTCTTAGGTATTAATATGATTTTTTGTTGTTAAAGTAAGTAAATGAATGTCCCTTGAAGACTAGACATGTATGGATTGCATTGTTGGTGTTTGCTACCTGTGATGATGTTTTGCATTGGACTCGATCTGTTGCTTATGAAATTGGTTTTGTGGTGCTAATTACGAGGTTAGACACAGATACTGGTATTAGAGGAAGGACCTCATTTGTTTTAATTGGTTGTGAAAGGAGTGATCAGTATAAGGCCAAGAAGAAAGATTTAGAAAAAACAATTACTGGCAGTAGAAAATGTGGGTGTCCCTTTAAGCTGCGTGTAAAACCAGTGGTGGAAGGCAAAGGATGGATGGTGAAGTTAATGTGTGGAAGTCACAATCATGAATTGGTCAAGTCATTAGTTGGACATCCATATGTTGGTCGATTGACTAAGGATGAGAAGATTATTATTGCTGATATTACAAAGTCAATGGTGAAACCAAGAAATATTCTTCTAACGTTAAAGGAGCACGATGTCAATAGTTATACAACAATCAGACAAGTATACAATGCAAGAAATGTTTATCGTTCTTCCATAAGAGGCAATAATACTAAAATGCAACAACTAATGAAGCTTCTTGAATGGGATCAGTATATTCATTGGCATAGATTGAAGGATGAAGATGTTGTATGTGATATATTTTAGAGTCATCCTGATACAGTCAAATTATCCAATGCCTGTAATTTGGTATTTTTGATAGATAGTACCAACAAAACAAACAAGTGAAGGCTGCTGTCGCGACCTCTCTTCCGGCGGGGGCGCAAAAAAGGCACTCGGATGGGACAAGGGTGTTTCTTCCGTTGAAGGAAAATGCATGGAGTTGCCACAAACGTTTATTAGGAAAATGTTAGAAAAACCACAAAGATGAAGGTCTGTGTATTTTTGAAATGAGGGTTCGGGAGTTGTTTACGCATGGGGAATGTATTAGCACCCCACACGTCTGTCACAAGGGACGACAACCTTTAATCGAGTGTGCAAGACATGACTTCAACATTATGTATTTTCCCTTTTATGCTTCTTTATGTATTTTACTTTTTTGTGGTTGACAAGGGTGTTTCCCTCGCTCCTACGTATTCCTCAATTGCGATGAGGAAATCAGACCTACGTAGTTCTTTGAGAACTGAACATTGGTTAAGTTATTTTTATCTTTTTTCGCAAGATTGATTTTAACCACACAAAAAGTCATTTAAGGCGTTGGACCTTTAAACGATCTTTTGATTTTTGAAAAGAGAGAATCGTTAAGGCGCTGGACCCTTTTGAACGATCTATTAATTTTGAAAGGGGAGAATCATTAAAGCGTTAGACCTTTAACAATCTCTTAATTTTTGGGAGGAGAGAAACGTTAAGGTGTTGGACCTTTAACGATCTCTCCATTTTTGGGGTCGACAAAAGCGGTGCTTTTACTCCTACATATCCTCAATTGCGATGAGGAACTCAGACCTACATAGTTCTTCGCAAAGCAATAAAGTTATGTGGGGTGTTGATTTTAGACTTTTGAATGGTTCATTTTAACCAATAAAAATAAAAAAAGACCGTTAAGGCGTTGGACCTTGAAATGGTTTCAATTGACCTTTTTGCGGGCAAAAGCTTGATTTATGAGTTGATTTTAGCCTTAGTTTCACTTGGTTATTTCTCCACTCATTTTCAAAGTAAATGTCCGATTAGAACTTGTTTATTTTTTATTAACCGAAGTTACAGTGTGAACGATCAGTTGAATTTTATTTTAATAGTGATTAAATGAGATTACAACGCAAATGATCAGTTGAAATTCATTTTATCATTTATTAAGTGAGATAACGACTTAAACGATCGGTCGAAACTCGTTAAAACGAAAGAAAAGAATACCAAAAGTAGAAGAAAGAAGATGAAAACATACACAACAAGAATGGACCACTAGGGTGCATAGAATGAATTCAAAGCTTCAAAATCGAAAGCTAACCGGTTGAAGATCGACGAACGATGAAGAACAAACGAAGAACGGTGAAGAACATCCATGGAATTGCTCATGGAAACGTCTCAGAAGAGTTACAGAAGCGTCTTGGCTTGGATTTTTTTCCTTCTTTCTTCTTCTTCTCACTAATTTTAAATGAAAACTAATATCCAAAGTTCTGAACCCCTTCGCCTAGGCGAGCTAGGTAGCTTCCACTTGAAGTAACCTCCCTCTAGAATGTTCTAGAAGGGCTTTGATGGGCCCAAGACTAGGTACACCTTGCTAAATTGATCAGTTCACCCCGTATTATGTGTTTTTGGTTGATTTCCTTCCTAAACATCGCAAAAATTTATGGATTACAAGACGATGAGTGTTAAGCATCTCAAATTGGTCAGTAAAGGTCCGCATGTCGACAAAAAATTGTCCCCGAACGAAATTAGAGTATGACATATTCCCCTCTTTACTTATATTTTATTAGAGATAAAAGGGAAGTAAAGATAAGACTCTAATTTCATTCGAACCGCATTTCCACCCGATTGACCGTTAGCTCAATCAGCAAAACCTGTCAAAAGAAAAAGCATAAAAGACATCAGGTGCATCAGCAAAAGCCTGATGCCTTGAAAGTGATAAAAGAAATGGATAACCATGACGGCTTTCGCATGCTATCAGACTCGCTTGTCTCGGGATAGAAGGGGAGACTCCAGTAGCCTTGGTCAATAGACATTGAGTCTCTCAACCAGGGAAGCAGATGACCATGTTTGTCTTTGCATGCCACCAGACTTGATTGTCTTCCAGATAGCAAAAGAGAGCCTTCGTGCGTCATCGGACTTGATTGTCTCTGGATGAAAAAAGAAGCTGCAAAAATCTCCAAATGATTAGAAAAGGACGACCATCATCGTCCCGGATACCGTTGGACTTGCTTGTCTCTAGATGATAAAGGGGACTTTGATAGTCTTGGAACAACAAAAGCAAGTGACCGTTACAGTCTTTGCGAGCCATCAGACTTGGTTGTCTCTAGATGGCAAAAAGGGCAAGTACAGTAGTTCCGGTCGATAGACACTGAGTCTTCGACAAGAGATGCAGATGATCGTATCTGTTTCAGCGTGTCAACGGGCTTGCTTGCCTCTGGTTAACAAAGGGGAGACTAAAATAGTCTCAGTCGATATACATCAAGTCTTCGACAAAGGGAGCAGATGACCATATTTGTCTCTGCGTGTCATCGGACTTGCCGTCTCTAGATGACAAAGGTGCGGATGACCATGAGGTGTTTCCGCGTGTCATCGGACTTGCCGTCTCTGGATGACAAAGGTGCAGATAATCATGAGGTGTCTCCGCATGCTATCGGACTCGATTGTCTCTGGATAGCAAAGGTGCGGATAACCATGAGGTGTCTCCGCTTGTCATCGGACTTGTCATCTTTGGATGACAAAGGTGCAGATGACCATGAGGTGTCTCCGCGTGCTATTAGACTCGATTGTCTCTGGATAGCAAAGGTGCAGATAACCATGAGGTGTCTCCGCGTGCTATCGGACTCGATTGTCTCTAGATAGCAAAGCTGCAAATAACCATGAGATGTCTCCGCATGTCAACGGGCTTGCTTGCCTCTAATTGATGAAAAGAGAGACTAAAGTAGTCTTGGTCGATAGACATTGAGTCTTCGACGAAAAGGTGCAGATGACCAATTTTGTCCTTGCGTGTCAACGGGCTCGCTTGCTTTTGGTTGACAAAATGGAGACTAAAGTAGTCTCGGTCGATAGACATCGAGTCTTCGAAAAAGGGTGTAGATCACCAAATTGGTCGTTGCGTGTCATAAGACTTGTCGTCTCTGGATGACGAAGAGGAGAGACTAAAGTAGTCTCGGTCTATAGACGTTGCGTCTTCGACAAAGGGTGCAGACGACCATATTGGTCGCTACGTGTCGTCGAACTTGCCGTCTCTGGATGACGAAGAGGAGAGACTAAAGTAGTCTCGATGTTCTTTCACTAAAATGCGAACACGCTTTAGCAAAGAAACAAACTTCCAACCAATATTAGCATTTCGTTTCTAAACGATCATTTAGAAGAAACACTGGGTCCAACTGAAAATAGAGGAAAACTACTCAAGGTGTATAAATCTCACACATGCAAGTGTTTCATCCTAATTTTGAACTATAGATATGTCATGAATTGACTTTGCAAATCATTTCTTATCAAATCAAAGATAACATGGGAAATCATGGATCAATAGGACATTTAGGAAGTTGGATTTTGGTGGGAAATTCGGCTTTGGGAGTTTCGGCCTTTTCCTTTCCCTTTTTTTTTTGTTTAGCTTAACGCGAAAGAGATGCGGGAGCAAAGATTCAGTTGATAACCAAGAAGGGGAGCTTCAAGTGTTTCAATTCATGGTTTCTTTTGTTTTGCTTTTTTTGCTTGTGACAATTCCATACATCATTCGGACATTGTTTGGTCCAATGACCTTTCTATATGTTTTTCTTTTGCTTTCTTCCGATCTTTGATCGGGAATTTTTCTTTTTATTTTTCTTTTGCTTTCCTCCAATCTTTGATTGGGAATTTTCTCTTTTTCTTTTCCTTTTGAGGCACATTCATAACTTAACAGTAAATGAAGCCTTTTCTTCCTTTCATTTTTTTTAGATCCTCCTGTTCTTCTTTTTTTCGAAGATAAGGGTAAAAATTCCTACCTTGGGTTGAGGCTTAGGACCGAAGGATTGAGGTTTTGGCCCAAAGAGGCTTTATAGAAGGCAAGACATGATGTATGTCAGGGTATTTGCTTTGGCCAATGGTTCAGGGATAAAAGGGAATGTCCCACATTATTTCCATGACATGCATATAACAACTATGATTTAGAAACTTATGCAAAACTGATCATGCATGCACCCATATGGACACTCAAGCTTCAAGTTTGTGGTCATGTAACACTAAGGCTTAGGATTCATTTTTCATATTTAAAATCAACCCAGTGTTTCCAAAAGATCTTCTTTTATCAATTTATGCACACATTCGAGCCCATTTAGGCATTCGGAAAAATTTTCACTGCATTCACCCTTCAGGTGTACACACTTTTTTTTCAAAAACCTTTTGTGTTCTGATCGGTGGAACCCTTTTTTAAAAGAAAAACTGGCAGTCACTTTTTTCCAAAAGCGTCTTGGTTTTTTAGTCAAAATTTAACTATTTTTCCTTTTGTTTTTCTTTTTTCCTTTGCAAAATTTGACTACCTTCCCGGTCTGCGCTTGTTTATTTTAATTCCTAGGATTATGAGGAAACTAGGTGTATTCAACTATGACCTAAGAAACATAGGTGAATAACTAACAAGTAGAAATTTAAAAGGTACTAGGCTGCCTCCTAGTAGCGCTTCTTTAACGTCTTGAGCCGAACGTAGGACGGCGACCTGTCGATCATGGGCCCAGTACCTTCTTGTCCCTGCCCCTAAGTCTCCAAATACATGAAAATAGTATTGCATCGTAAAATATGACTATGCTACCACTTACCTTTGCTTACCTTTGGCCTTGGACTTGGTGTTGTATTGACCAACTCTTCTCTTGTCCTCCGACTTACAGGACAACAACGATGCACATGCATGCTTATGATTGGGTAGTTCAAGGGTAATAATTCAAACAAATATTTATTATGTTCAAAATTACTTAAGCGCTCGCGGCACCCCAATAGATCGAGCAAGATGGCTCGGGATCGATTGCATGCACTGTTTGAAGGATGACAAGTGGATTGTCACACTTTGGAGTATGACCAAGTGAAACTTTCTTGATTTAAGGTCATAGAGTGATGCCAGGGGTCTGTTGACCCCACTGAAACTTGATGGCAAGGGTTGATCTTGACAGAATTTATGTAACAAAGCTACCCTTGGATTCGAAAGAAATCTCAAAGAGTTTGCATGAGAGACTAACATCAGATGTTTGGGCATCTTCCACGAGCTCTTAGCCAAATGAGTTTTCTTCTCAAACGTGCAAGTGCAAACCTCAGGGGTTTCTCTTTTTGTTTTATATATTTTTTAACAATCACAAGCATGTGTAGGTTTCATTCTAGAATCCTAACTTAAAAGCAAATTAGTCATTCCTTGACCCACATGGGCTTTATTGGGCTTGTAATGTGGTAAGGGGTAAGAGGGCTATGAAAGAAAGGATTAGACAGGCTCAAAGAATGTTTGAGGGTTATATTGAATAAGAACCTCAAGAGCGTCTTGCTCGTACCTTCTGTTCATTTCCACTTTGAGTTGGGCTCTACTCCTTTTGTCTTGTACATTAATCTTTTATTGCACTTTTGTGCCTTTCTTTTAGGGATCTTTTGTCTCTCTTTTTTCACTCGCCTTTGGCGATCTTTCTTTTCATTGTTGCCCAACTTCATGCATATGTTGTTTGCATTGCTCTTTAGCGGTGGTTCCCACTCAGGGTTTCTATTTTTGCTTTTGCCATTTTTCTTTGTTGATGCTTTTAGAAAACAACATGATTTGGTTCGGAGGGGGTAGCAAAGGATGGCCATATGTTATTTCAAATTTTGACTAGATCCTTTTTGTAGTTTGGATTTTGGGACAAAACCTTAATAACACACCCCTGATTGTCATTATTATTTTTCTTTCTCTCTCTTTTATTTTATTTTATCATCAACCCTAATTTTTGCTTAGGCCGCCTTTTCGGGTTTTCAACCTAACAGATGAGAAATTTTGATATGCCCCCTAGGTTTGCTTGAGGCTCATGCACGGTGCCTCTCATTGCCCCAGTGTAGGGCTTTGAGGTATCTATTGTTGTTGTTTTTTTTTTTGTCACGACCTTGTAGCAAGGAAGAATGAAAGAAGCTGTGCAAATTCTGGAAAATGAATTTTTCAAGGACGAGAAACATTTGAAGGATTTTTCAATTGACAGATTAAGTCAAATGAATCCTAGTCTTGATAACTCACTTCTCTCTCATAAAGACAAACTTTCAAGAATGAGGTCACATGAATGTCTGTATATTTTTTTCAATCAAATGCTTTTTTTTTTTTTTGTTTCGAACTTTACTCGTCATTTTACGGCACCCTCACCAAATGTGTAGAACGAACAATTTCTGATTGAACAGACTTGGGGAGTCAAACTCAAGAGTGCAGGTCACAAGCATTTATGCTGGGTGTAGGAAACAATTGCCATAGACTAATTGACAAGGTTAGAATCCATGTTCTCTTTTTGAACAAAAAAAAAAAAAAGAATCCATGCTCAATAACAGTTCTCTTCAACTCTCCTTTCTTAAAACAGGAGGACGTGGGGTAGTAGGGGAATCCATTTTGCTCTTTCGGCATCAAAGTGTTCTGCACTAATCATTATTAGATTGCGATTATTATTGAGTTGAGCCTGTACTGTCTTAATCAAGGAATCCACTTAACTGTGCAAAAAGAACCTTAGATGACCCACTTAGATCTTCCATTTGCACGCGGGAGTGTCATTTCTTTTTAGATTACGATTTGCATTCCTTCATTTAAAAATTAATTAAAGTCGTAACCCAAAAGTGAAACCAAAGCATAGCAATTATTTTAGGAAGCATGCAATGAGCAAACTTTTGTAGCTTATACTGGACTTGCTACTTGCTAGTCTATCTAAAACCATTATTTCGAAAAAAGTAAATCTTATCATCAATCCTTAAAGTTGGTCTTACTAGTATATATTAAAAAATGATAAATTTTATCAAAAAAAGGATTAGTTTATTACATTAGAATATAAAAATGTATAGTAAATTCTTTTTAATGAAAAATTATTATTACTTCTTAAGTGTTTAAGATTAATTCTAATGCCTTGTAAATAAAAAGATTAATTCTAATGTTAACAAAACTGTTAAGCAAAAAATCTTTTGCTAGTGCTCAATTTCAATTCATTAACAGAACAAAAAACCATTTCATTATCATATTAGCAGTACCCATTTATTAAAATGGGCCAGTAAATGATTACCTTCTAATGATATTCTTTTAGAGTAGGTGGGGGCTGTCTTATGTTAATAACGTGTCATATTATAGCCTCAGGATATGTCAAAGTTTGAAAATTGTTTAGCATTTGAAATTCATTGATTTAACTTTATAGTTTATAGTGTAAGACAACAGATATCTCCTTTTATGGTCTCCCTGCTACAGTGCTACCTCTCTTCAGCAGTAGTATTTGGAGCAAGGGTACGTGAGTATGATCATCGATTACCATCAATGTCCGTCTATTCTCTCTTATTCTAATAAGTTGAACTGTAACATATATAACGTTTCTAACGTACCAAAACAGTTGTCACAAGTCACAACCACTAAACCAATTCATAATTTATAGAATTGTCAAGCACTAAAACTAAAAGTATGCAATTCCACTGTTTGATTAAATAACACTTCATTAAAGTTCTTTCATTAAATGATTATCTACTTTAATTTCATGCCAATCTTAATAACAAGTTCGTGGAAAGGCATGTCGGTGTGCTCTACCTATATGGATTATTATGGACATAACATTGTAGGCCATCATAAGTGTCGTGTTTTAGCCTTAGTTTTTGTCTAATCTTGCTTTAATTTCTGGGTCTTTTGAAATATTTTATTATTTGAGAGCTTTTGAATCTTCGACAAAGAAATTAGGCATGTCGAATTTTAGCCTCAATTATTAGAGACCTGAATAATGAAGCAAATAAAATAAGGAAATTGGTCCGTGAAATTTCCACATTTACTTTTTCTGTGCAAGCATTTGCCTTTTTAATTTTAATTATTTTAGAGTAAATGATTCTTTTCTATAAAAACTGTATACATTAGTACAATAAAACATTCTAAATTGATTTAAACCACTAAATCTATAATAGAACTAGAAATTGAACAAACCAACCGATTGAAAACAATAAAGTGAATTTTTTCATTCTGTTCTAATTGATTTTCAATTCCATATAGCTTGAAAGACGAATTTCTTAAAAGGTATTAAGTTTGACCAGATGAATATAAATTGAGGTAACATTTATTCTCATTCAAAACCAAACCGAGATGAAATGAACCACAAACAAGTATGCTAAACCTATATTAATTTTCTAATTCTACTCTCAAATAAATTTTAGATTATTTTTCCTTAAAACTATATTACAAATAGTTTAAAAATACAGTACATGTTTTTTTTTAAAGTAATTAATAATTTTGAGAGCTTTTAAATAATTAAAATGTATTAAATGATGATAATATTAATAGGGCAAGTTACATTAATTTACCTTAAAATTTAGTTTAATAACACTCAACACCTTATTTCAAATGTTTTTTTTTAGAAGTTATTTCAAAAGTTATACGTGCTTTTATTGAGAATCAATTATCATTACATTTACCTTCCTTTTAAGGAGGTAATTTGATGAAAATACATTATATATATATATATATATATATATATATATATATATATATATATATATATATATATATATATATATATATATATATATATGAGCGTGTTTGGTAGGAATAAAGAAAAAAATAATGTGAATGGAAACAGGAAAGAGAGAAATAAAATTAATTAATGGAAATAAGTAAGAAATGAAGTGAAGTTAGGAGTCTTTCTTTTGAAAGAAATAAAAGTGAAATTGAGAAGAAATAAAATTAGAATTTTTACTTAGCTTGTTTGGTTTAGGGTTTATTGTGATTTTGGTTCCTAAAGTTTTTAAGATTTGTGTTTTTAGTAAAGACAAAACAAAAAAAATAAGGAATGTTAACCTACACTCAACATAAAGTTCAGGAACTACGAATAAAAATCTTAAAAAATTTAAAGACTAAAAAAATAATAAACCCTTTGATTTATTATGAAAAGATAGGAGAGAAATAAAACTATAGATAATAATACTATATTTCATAATATATATGAAACATATTAATACATAAAAAATTGATTATACCCTAAAACGAGGCTTTATAATCGATTTTAAAAAAATTGGGGCAGGGAATCTGTTTTAAATTAAGCAAAGGGTTAACAACCAATCATAAATTAGTTTGTTTAAACTTAAAAAAATTATTTAAAAAAAGTTTTTTTTTTAAATATATTTTTTAAGTAGATAAGATTTTCTTCCTAAAAAACTATATAAATTTTTTTTATATAAAAATATAGAAAACTAAAAGTACTTTAAAAAAAAAAGGTTAAACAAATGGACACTATATAAAAGAAAAAATCGATTATATGAAAAAGACTGGGACTGCGAACTCGATAATCCGGCAACAAAAACCAATTATTAAAAGACTTCTCACATTTGTGTGTGTTTGGATGTGCAATGATAGAATTGATTTTAAATCAATGTAATTTTATATAATTGATTATGGTTAAAATTGATAGATAAAAGTTATTTATGTCTAGGAATCATGAATCCTAAGAATTATGTTTCTTGAAAATTATATAATCTGTTTGATTGATCATTGAAATATTTAGATAATTTTTTTGGAAATTAAAAAGTTATATGATATTTTTATTGGTATTTTAATTATTTACCATATTAAATGAGTAACATGATATTTCTACTTTAGTAAAAAAATTAAACTCAGAAAAATAAGATTTTCACCTTTTCCATTAGAAAGATTTCGCGAGAAACTAATTAAAAAATATTTTTTGGAAACATCCTTTCCCGTAATGCTATTTTTTTTAAAAAAATAAATATCAAACATGAAAAATTAAGATTTCCAACCTAGAATTTCTGAAAAATTAAAAATTTCTCCCTTACCAAAGTCTCCCTAAAGTAATGTGATTTTTCTTTAGATAATAAATATTAAAAAATAATTTTTTTTAAAGAAAATGTTGCTTGGATACTTTAAATTAAAATAATTAAAATTGATTTTGAGTGTTTAATTAGAAAAATAATTTTTAATGTTTATGTATACTTTTTCTATTAGTACAAACTCCTAATTAACATTTTTATTTTTTACATTTTTTTTTGTTATCATTTCATATTATTAATTATATCAATCTCATATATATATATATATATATATATATATATATATATATATATTATTTCTCTTTTAGTGTCTATACCACATCCAATTTTTTTTCTCCTTCATATGAATAGAATTCCGCCACATGATTATGACCAATTTCAAAATCAACTAATAGATACCACCATACATTAAAAGTAGAAAACATTGTATCTGTTTTAGTACAGTTGTCCTAGGTTTGAGGTAGTGAGCCTAGAGCATAAGAGTGTGTTCTTATATGTTCCCTCCTCTTGGTTTTGACATGCCTTAGCAATTCTAAGAGGTAATTGATGTGAGAAAATTGCAATTGTACTGTAGTCGTCAAATAATAATATCGAATTCACACAATTATGCTTTTGGACTTAGTAATTATCACAATTTAAAATAAAAACTAAATAATTGAGAAAAGATTAAGATTTGATTTGCAAAATATTTAATTTAAAAAGATAAAGAATTAGATGGTAGATAAAGAAAAAATATATATTTTGGATAAGATTCAGAATTGAAAAATTTCGGAATCTGGGTTTCACACCAAAACTCTTGTTCACATAATCTATTAATTCAAAGTTCTTTCTAAATCTCTTCTAATAACAGATTAATCTAATGTGATCTTCATTTTCTTTCAAGAAAGAGAGATGTGTGTATTTGAATTAATCCCTATTGTCATGGTGTTATGTTCAATTAAATTCTTTACGTTCTTTACTAATTCACTTTATCCACCTATGATTAATTTTATTGTCGTGAATTAAAATCTAAGTTCTCCTCCTATGGTTCTAACACATTGGTTCACCTTTCAGTTCATTCCTAAGTGTTTAAAAACATGCAAAACGGTGATTAGGCATCTAACATGTATAAATTTTCATAAGAGAAGAATTATAAGACAAAATTAAAGAAAACCTCAAAGAAATTAAATTAACATAAACTATTTGTAAAACAAAAAAGTAACCGACTAATTTGGATTTCTTGGGGGGTGAAAGCAGTGGCCGAGTGGAGAAGACTTGATATGAGAAGTTGTAGGGTTGAGTCCCCACTCGTTTCTTTTAGATGCGGTAAATATACATATATTTGTAACAGAAAAAATTGCAAGTAAGTAAGATTGACAGCAATAGGTAATGGTGTTGGGTCTTTCTAACAAACCAGCTGATGTATATAAAGATGTTTCTCTAATCAATCATGCTTTTGTGTTCTATGTTGTAGCCTAAATTACTAAACCTCGATCCCTAGTTAGACTGAATCAATCCAAGCTTCATCCTTAGATCCCTCTTGTTGGACTAGGCTTAATTTAGACAGCCTTCCTAGGTTTAGACTAACTTACACTAAGTTTCATCCTCAGATTGCTCTTGTTGGACTAGACTCAGCTTAAATAGCTTACGAAAGTTTAGACTAATTTAGTCTAAGCTTTGTCCTCAGATCCCTCTTGTTGGACTAGACTTAGACCAAACAACATTATTGTAACAACATATTTAAAACCAAAACTTAATCTGTAGATTCCTCATTTTTAAGACTAAGTTTCAATCCTACTTCATTCAAGTTCTAAGGCAACAGTACATTTCCCAATGCTAAAGTCACCTAACTATGCACACAAATGAGTGATCAGACCAAGAGCATACAGAATTTAAGCACTAAAAGAAGCATTGAACACAATAAACACAATCAATTAGATATTAAAGTAATTACATCAGCTCTTCTTTAGAAATCCCCAACAAGGGTGTTTAGCCAGCCATTATAGAGAAACCCTAACAATAATGAGATTAAGACTAGAGAATAAATGCTCCTTACACAAGAAGGGGGATCCCTCCTCCTCTTCTCAGCATTTCACAATCACTCTGCAACTCACTAATCTCTCTCTAATTACAAAACCTAGGTATCTCTGCAAAAGCTGCTCCTCTTGCTGCCTCCAGAGCTCTATTCCCGAAATAGGCACTGTGGTGTGCTCTAGAATCCTCTGCAAAAGTCTCTGTAAAAGTGTGTACCCTAATTCTGCACAAGACAGACTTTAAATAGACTCTTAATCCGAGACGTTGCGCATAGCGCGAGTAAGTGGGTTTGAGCTTAGCGTCAGTCATGCGCTGAGCCTGGCTGAAGACAACTACTGCGCTTAGCGCACTGATCTTGTGCTTAGCGCATGACCCTGATATTGATGTTCTACCAGATTCTTTTGTCGCGCTAAGCACATTGAATTTGCGCTTAGCGGTGGATGCACGTTTAGCCCAACTGATGAGCTAAGCTCAACTGTCACTTTTAGCACTTCATGACTTAGCCTCTTTTTCACCTGAAATTGCACAGATTTCATCATTAAATCCAATGGAAGTATTCTAGAGACAACTTTAACGATAAAACAAGATTTATTTACAAAATTACTACAAAATAACCATAAATTGGGGAACTATACAAGTTTTGGAAAATGTTTTCTATATAAAAGTTAGTCGTATAAGACGATTAACAAACTCCACCAAATTTACAGTTTTGCTTGTCCTCAAGCAAAGAAAGAACAGTTCACTTGTCCTCAAGTGACAAACTACAGTGATCACTCAAAATGGTGTTTGCTTCACAGATAAATTCAACCATATGAATTGAATATCATGGACTGCTTCAATCAATTGATTTTCACAAACATGCAGCTTTTCAAAGATAGGAACATACACATTAGAGTCACAACTGAAATAAGCTAGTAAGGATGGCAGAAATCAAGGAAGGATCATCAACCAAAACCTCACAGTCATTGTTTCACTCAAACTCAAGTGTTTAGGCTCATTCCCTCATAAACAACTAACACAAGTCCCAACCATTGCATTTCATCTCATATCATACAACAATGAACACAAAAAATGAATCCGAAGGACTTTCTAGGCTTGTAATGGGGTTAGGCTGCCAACAAATCATGATTTTTCTAGGATTCAAAAGCTTAGGTTCTAGGAGAGCATTCATCCAAAGAATAAGCTTCACTTTTTCATTCATTCCTACCCCATACTTGCCTTTTATTTAGGCACTCAGCTTTCATTCATGAAATTAAAGCATACACACTTATTAATTTCATTTGTACTTACAGTTTTTTTAACACAAATATACAGAAACATTATGTGTATATACAAAAATAGTGTGTGTATGCTATTTACTTTGACCATTTCAATTCTTACCCAGTGTCTCCCCCAAATTTGGAACAAATTTACCTTGATAATTACTCCCCCAAATTTGGGACAAATTTGTTTTGAACCAAGCTTCTGTGGATGATGCTTTCCTACAACTTAAGACAAGGAAGCAGGAGATAACATTGTATTGGCTCAGGGTTCAATCAATCAACAATTCATTCAGCTCAAACTGGGTGCAAGGGATAAATCATTCAAGCACGTGGTCAGCTTTTTGGCTAAGAGGCTATCACAATCAAACATGGCCTTCATCATCCTCAATTTCATGCATTCAGTCCATACTTCAGAGATTCATGCAAAAATCAGTACTAAATGATAGTCGTTTCTCTCAAAATTTAAAGATCACACTCTCACCGAGATACGGTCAATGCATTCATTCACAATCAATCTGACAAACTGATGTAGCTCCATGTGGAGCTTGTAGGCCTTGGATCTTCTTCATCAATGGAGTCCTTTGCTTCTTGAATTTTAATGGCAACAGAATGGAAAAGAAGAAGATTTGAGAGGAGATGCCACTTCAAGGAAAAGATGAGTCAAGAAGAAGCTCACCACCATAGGAAACCATGGATAAGAGCTTGAAGGTAGGAGAAGATGAGGGGAGGGAGAAGGAGAGAAGGAGCACGAAATTTTGTGCCTCAAAAGAGGTCTGAACTTTGAAGTGTAATTCTCAAATGATTCTCAAATGATCAAAGTTGATAAAAATGCACACATATGACCTCTATTTATAGCCTAAGTGTCACACAAAATTGAAGGCATTTGGATTTGTGAAGCCAAATTTTGGAGCCAAAATTTCACTAATTATAATTAGTGAATTTTAGTTATGGTTTAGCCCACTAATCCAAGATCAAGTCCAAGATTCTCCACTAAGTGTGCTTAGATGTCATGAGGCATGTAAAGCATGAAGGACATGCACAAAGTGTGACTATATGATGTGACAATGGGGTGTAGCAAGAAAATGCTCACCCCCCCTCTAAAATTTAATTTGATTGGGCTTCTCCCAATTCAATTAAATTTATTTTCCAACACACACATCAAATATTCACTTAATGTATGTGAAATTACAAAACTACCCCTAATACAAAAACTAGTCTAGGTGCCCTAAAATACAAGGGCTGAAAAATCCTACTTTTCTAGGGTACCTTACCTATATTATGGAGCCCTATATTACAAGGCTTAAAAAATGGAGACAGGATGTTAAAATGGCCTCTGGTAATCGATTACCAATTGTGTGTAATCGATTACACAGAGTAACAGGGCACTGGTAATCGATTACCAGTTGGGTGTAATCGATTACACAGGGAGATAGGACACTGGTAATCGATTGCCATTTAGGTGTAATCGATTACACAGTGTAATTTGTAGGTTTCCATGTGCAAAAGCTATGTAATTCGAGTTTAGGCACTGGTAATCGATTACATACTTTGGTAATCGATTACCAGAGAGGAAATCCCTTGAGAAGGATATTTTGACTATGCGTAGCCGTTATGGGATGCATTGTATTGTTACCTGTAGTTAAATTTCTTGTGAAAGAGTCTACCCTCTTTCTTTTATTTCTTGTAGATCGCGATGGCAGCGCAGTTAATCCATGATCGCGTGGTGATGGAGTGCCTAGAGGGAGTTTGGGAGACCCTCGAAGGTAATGAGAGGTGCCGATTCTGTGGCACAATTCGACTCACTACTACTTCATTAGTACATCCGGAGGAACCCGCACGCACACTTCAGCAGCCTGTGGAGTGGATACTACCTACACCTACTCCTTATCGACCAGTGGAGCCAGTTTAAGTGATAGAGGTGTCATCCTCTGAAGAGGATCCTAAAGAGGACCCAGAGGAGTTACCTCCTGAACCTACTATGGATGATCTTGACTTACCTGAGGATGATGAAGACCCACTCCTTGATGTTGATTTTCCAGAGGATATCATGTCAGCATCTGAGGCAGACTCCACAGAGAAGAGCGGCCCTGGAGGGACAGCGAATAGTGAAGAGTCTTCATCATAGCAGATGGCTCCTTAGACTAGGTTTACATACTTTTTGTGGGTGGGTGTATCTAGTTCAGACTGCTAGGTTTACTCTTTTGATTTTTGGGTGGGTAGACCTATTGTATAGAAATTTTGATGATTGTATATATGTGGCTGAAGCCACCACAGTTGATACCTTTGCTCTGGATGTCGCTGTGTATTTTGCAAACTCCCATATTTTGGACAGTTTTAGATCATGAATGTAATTATGTTTAATCTTGTTATTTGAAAAGGAAGTGTTAACAAACTTTATTGAAAAGAGTTTACCGACCGTATTTTATTATCTTTCACGTGACGACCTAAAGTGATGACTGGTATATTTTTGAAAAAAAAATAGTTTAGAGGTTATATGTGATCAGAAAGAAATGACTCCGAATAGAGTTGTGAACTGGCCATTCAGGACTCTATAGTGATAATTTTCTTTCTGAATTTAATTACTGTGAAAAAGAGAGAGAAAAGAAAAAGAAAAAGAAAATCCCCATGGTTTCTGTTATTTAAATTATTACTATTAAACCAGTCATTATTTAGGGACGCCACAATTGGTGGTATCAGAGCAAAAGTTGGATTTTAGTGAACCTGTTCATGGTCTTACTGTGTGAATGTTGTGTATCTCTGAAACATGGAAGTAGGTTTCGGGGAGTGACGTTAAGTCACAATTATGTGTAATTCTACCTTCTTGTCTTAAGCAGGAATATGCAAATGATTCAGTAGAATTGTTGTGTATATATAAATATATATATAGAGAGAGGGATATTGTTGTAACTGTCATAGCCTATATGGTACACTCTCTTAGTAGAATTTCTTGGATACTAATAGCTTCCCTATAGGTTAGGTATGGCAGGACGTGGTAGGGATCGAACCGTGATGTCCTAGACCGCATCACAACTGTGCTGGAAACTCTAATGCAGGAACGTGATGTGGAACCGGCAGAGTATCGGGGACTCATGGCTTTCCGTAAGAGCCACCCGCCGAAGTTCAGTGGGGACTATGATCCGGAAGGTGCTAGGTTATGGTTAGCTGAGATTGAGAAGATTTTCAAGGCGAAGGGTTGCCTCGAGGAGCATAAGGTCCCTTATGCGACGTTCATGCTCCAAGGAGAAGTTGAGAACTGGTGGAAGTTCGTGAGACCTACATTTGCTGCACCTGGAGGCGTGATTCCTTGGAATGCCTTCAAGGACAAATTCCTAGAAAATTATTTTCCATGAGATCTCAGGAAGCGAAAGGCGAGGGAATTTCTGGATTTGAAGCAGGGAAACATGTCCGTTGGAGAATACACGGCCAAATTTAATGAACTTCTACAGTACTGGCCTCAATACCAAGATGCTCGGAACGAAGAAGACTTATGTACTCAGTTTGAGAATGGGCTTTGACTGGAGATTCAA
This sequence comes from Glycine soja, assembly GCF_004193775.1. Classification (NCBI taxonomy): domain Eukaryota; kingdom Viridiplantae; phylum Streptophyta; class Magnoliopsida; order Fabales; family Fabaceae; genus Glycine; species Glycine soja. The sequence goes on from NC_041019.1 coordinate 23,650,830, forward strand.
CAGGCAGTTAGCTACATGCAGATCACGGATTTCAATCAACTGGTGACAAAGTGCAGAATATTTGAGGACAAGATGAAAGAGAGGCAAGCTAGAGGCTTTGGAGGACCACAGAGAAGCCACCCTTTTAGAGGAAACAGTAATAAGAGGATGAAGCCATATTCTAGCAACAAGGGGAAACAACCTATGACTACGTCCAACATGAGCCAGTCAAGGGGGACTAGGGTACAGTGCTTTCAGTGTGGAGGACCGCATCTTAGGAGGAATTTCCCACAACTCTAGCAGACACAGGAGAATCGTTGTTATATTTGTGGCAAGATAGGCCATTATGCTCGAGAGTGTAGGATGACTGGGAGACCGACGGTAACTGCCAATTCCAACACAGTCAATCGTGGGTCTATTAATCCCACAAGGAGCGGTAATGTTAGCAACAACAACAACACTAGTGGTGGAAGACCAAAGGTACCCTCCCGAGTATTTTCTATGAGTGGATCAGAAGCTGCTGCCTCCAACGATTTGATACAGGGTAAGTGTTTGATTGCTGATAAACTGCTAGATGTACTCTATGATTCAGGTGCCACGCATTCGTTCATATCTCATGCATGTGTGGAGAGGTTAGGGTTATGTACGACAGAGTTGCCATATGATATTGTGGTGTCTACTTCGACTAACGAGCCTGTAACCACCTCTCGGGTGTGTTTGAAGTGTCCTATAACTGTTGAGGGTCGATCTTTTATGGTGGATTTGATTTGCCTACCTTTAGCTCATCTAGATGTGATCTTGGGGATGGATTGGTTATCTACTAACCATATCTTTCTAGACTGCAAAGAAAAGATGCTAGTATTTGGTGGAAATGTAATTTCAAATGAACCATTGAAAGAGAATGCTGCCACCGATGGAGTGGGGGATGTTCGAACCTACATGGTGTTGTTCTCCATGAATGTGGAAGAGGTCTTTGAAGTTAGCAGTATACAGGTAGTGTCAGAATTTCCAGAAGTTTTTCCTGATGACATATGTGAATTACCACCTGAGAGAGAAGTGGAATTCATTATTGACTTGGTGCCTGGGGCGAATCCAGTGTCGATCGCGCCCTATAGGATGTCTCCAGTAGAACTAGCAGAGGTGAAAGCACAAGTGCAGAATCTCTTAAGTAAACAATTTGTTCGCCCAAGCGTATCATCGTGGGGAGCGCCGATCTTACTGGTTAAAAAGAAGGATGGAAGTATGAGGATGTGCGTAGACTACCAACAGCTGAACAAAGTCACTATCAAGAACAAATATCCTCTACCGAGGATAGATGATTTGATTGATCAATTGAGGGGAGCGACGGTATTTTCAAAGATAGATTTGCGATCGGGGTATCATCAAATCCGAGTTAAAAAGGAAGATATCCCAAAGACTACGTTTCGGACTCGGTATGGGCATTATGAGTATTTAGTCATGCCTTTTGGAGTGACTAATGCTCCGGCTATCTTCATGGACTATATGAACCGTATATTCCATGATTACTTAGATCAGTTCGTGGTTCTGTTGATTGATGATATCCTAGTGTATTCAAGGAATAAGGAAGAGAATGAAAAGCACTTGAGAATTGTGTTGCATATCCTAAGGGATAGGAAATTGTTCACCAAATTGTCGAAATGTGAATTTTGGTTAGAGAAAGTGTAGTTCTTGGGGCATATGATTTTTAAAGACGGGGTTGCGGTGGATCCGATTAAAGTGGAGTCGGTTATGGAGTGGCAACAACTGACAACTCCAACAGAAGTTCGAAGTTTCTTGGGGTTGGCCGGCTATTATAGGAAATTCATTGAGGGATTTTCTAAGTTAGCGCTACCCCTAACTAAACTGACTCGTAAGAATGAGAAGTTTGTCTGGAATGAGAAATGTGATCAAAGCTTTTAAGAGTTGAAGAGGCGGTTGACAACAACTCCAGTGTTAACTTTGCCCGACCCTAAGAGACCATTTGAAGTGTATTGCGATGCGAGCGGGCAAGGTTTAGGGTGCGTATTAATGCAGGAGGGAAGAGTAGTGGCTTATGCTTCACGCCAATTGTGCCTTCATGAAGTTAACTATCTGACCCATGATTTGGAACTAGCAGCTGTGGTCTTTGCCTTAAAGATTTGGAGGCATTATTTATACGGTACTCGTTTTGAAGTTTTCAGCGATCACAAGAGCCTCAAATACTTGTTCGATCAGAAAGAACTCAATATGAGGCAACGAAGATGGATGGAGTTCCTCAAGGATTATGATTTTGATCTTTCCTACCATCCAGGAAAGGCTAATGTAGTAGCCGACGCGCTGAGCCGGAAGTCCTTACATGTTGCGACCATGATGAGTCTGGAACAGAGATTGATAGAGGGATTTCGATATTTGAATCTAGCAATCGAGATATGACCCAAGAGCTTATTTGTGGGAGCATTGCAGATCACCAATGAATTCGTAGATCACATACGCGAGGCTCAAGAGGATGACCCGTTTCTGCAAGGCAAAGTGTTAGATGCAATGGGAGATAAGGATGTGGAGTTTAAGAAGGACACAACCGGGTTAATTAGATTCAAGGGGAGGATATGTGTACCGCCATTAGATGATTTGAAAGTTAAGATCTTGGAAGAAGCACATAAAAGCCGTCTTAGTTTCCATCCAGGAATGACTAAGATGTACCAAGATTTGAAGAGAATTTTTTGGTGGCATGGCATGAAGAAAGATGTAGCTGAATATGTAGCAAAATGTTTGACATGTCAAAAGGCTAAGGCTGAGCACCAGCGACCATCAGGAGAATTAAAGCCACTAGAAATTCTGGAATGGAAATGGGAGAGCATATCTATGAATTTTGTATCTAGTTTACCCAAGACTAGTCATGGACACGATGCTGTGTGGGTCATAGTAGATCGACTCACCAAATCTGCTCATTTTATTCCGGTGAATATGAAGTATAAAATGGAGAAGCTAGTAGAGTTGTATATCAAAGAAGTAATAAGGTTGCATGGAATTCCTTCCAGTATTGTATCAGACAGGGACCCGAGGTTTACCTCGCGATTTTGGACAAGTCTACATGAAGCATTGGGGACAAAGCTAAAGCTCAGTTCAGCTTATCATCCTCAAACAGATGGTCAGATTGAGCGAACCATTCAGACTCTAGAAGATCTACTCCAGGCGTGTAGTATCGAGCAACAAGGCAGTTGGATGGAATGTTTGCCATTGATTGAATTTACTTACAACAACAGCTACCAAGCGAGCATTGGTATGGCTCCTTTTGAAGCTCTATACGGACGGAAGTGCAAAACTCCTCTTTGTTGGTACGATGATGGGGAAGCAGTATTCCTTGGGCCTGAAATGCTACAACAAATTATCGAATAAGTGAAATTGATTCGAGAGAAAATAAAAGCATCCCAAGATAGGCAGAAGAGCTATTACGACAAAAGGAGAAAGCCATTAGATTTCCAGGAAAGGGAACATGTGTTTTTGAAGGTTTCTCCTGTAACCGGAGTCCGAAGAGCTCTCAAATCTAGGAAGTTGACGCCCAAGTATCTGGGTTCGTATCAAATTTTGAAGAAGATTGGGCCTATAGCTTATCAAATCGCTTTACCCCCGAGTTTATCGAATTTGCACCCTGTGTTTCATGTCTCTCAACTGAGACGATACAACCCGGATCCATCACATGTACTCGCACTGGATGAAGTACAAGTGAAGGATAACCTCACCTATAAAGCACAACCTCAGAAGATTACTGATCGAAGAATGAAGTCACTGAGAGGAAAAGAGATCGCATTGGTGAAAGTGCAGCGGGGACCCGACGATGGTGATTCAACCTGGGAGTTAGAGGATAGAGTGAGAGAATTGTACCCAAGTTTGTTCCTAGAGTAGTTAATTTCGAGGACGAAATTCCTTAAAGGGTGGGAGTATTGTGACATCCTGGAAATTTCTACCCGGAATTTTGTAAGCGATATATTTTAAATAATTATATATATAAGTATTATTCAGTGTATACATATATATATATTCTTGGAAGAAGTATGTACATTGGGGGAAAGATACGCGGGTTAGACTAATTAGCGAAGAGAAATCCATAACTGGACAGTTATAGATTAATTCTCAATTAATTAGTCTAAAAATTATCGTTTTGCGTGCAACTAAAAATTTAACAAAACCAACATTTGAACCACGCTCAGGGTTTCATTCTGAGCGTTTTGATATATATATTGCCTACTTTCGAAAACGGGCCCCGACGGGTGCAGAGAAACGCGAGGAACTGAAACCAGAGAGGCAACATGCAAACCGAGGCAGGATTTTGGCATTCAAAAGGTCAAATTTTTCTCTCCTTGTGGCTGAGTATGAAGTCACATCAAGGGGAAGAGGTGGGCCCTTTTGCTCCACTCAAAATGAGACATGTGGCTTGGCTTTTAGAAAAAGGAAAGAGAAAATCTTTTTAAAATAAAAGCCAAATTCTCTCTCTTCATTCAGATTTCAGAAAAGCTTTTCCTCCCTCTTCCCACGTTGCTTTTCTTCTTCCTTTCTCCTCCACCATTGTTGCCCTTTGAAGCTCCAAAATTGCTCATCACTTCTACTTCAAATTGCAAAAGGAAGCCATTTTCGGAGTCGTGAAGCACACCTCTATGTTGTGGGGCTTCGAATTTCAGGTATGGGTGGACTTCTTCTCACATGAAATTCATGGGTATTGGGTTTTTGGGAGATATGATGGGTAGTTCTACTAGGTTTATGCCTTATGGTAGTTATTTGTGAAGGAATTTGTTGAAAGCATGCTAAACTTGACATGTTTGATGTGAGTAAAGCTACCAATTCTGTTTAGGGTTTTATGATGATGCTTTGTGATGTTTGTGTGCTGAGATTGTTGATAGAAAACTGGTAGAGATGATGGGGAAAGTTAATTTAGCGTTAAATGTGAGAATGACAATGTTGTAGGTAGAAAAATGTGAGATTTTGAGGGTTAGAGAAGCCAAATTTGGGGTTAGTGGAAATTGGAGTCTAAAGTGAGTTGATTCTAGTTTAGAATGTCAATTAGGACTTGTAGAAAAGCTTGGGCAGAGCAAATGAGAAAAAAATGAGTGACAAAAATGAAAGCAAGAGCCATTTCTAGGGTAAATTGGGTGTTTAGGGATCAAATTTTGAATCGGTCGAGTTTTTGCCTTAAAACCAGTTTGAGCAAGTCTAAATGAATGTTATATACTTGATTGAGATGAGAGTTTGCCCCAAAATTACCCAATTCTCATTTTCACTTCTTAAACCTTGAAAATCTACTAAATTGATGGGTTTTGGATACCTAGATTTTGAATTGCCTTGGTCTGAAGCTTGTTTTTGGTTTAAATATGATTTATACATTATTTAGGACTTGTAGGATCCAATTTGAGCAAAATTGGATGTGGGTAAGATGGATTTCGAAATCTGCCCTATTATGCAGAAAAATGCTATTGAATTGTGCAACAGATTTTTTATGTGTGCAGAAAAATGCTTGTGCATTGCTGGTTATGGGAAAGGTAGTACATATTCGGTTCTAAACATTTTCTAGTAGATCCCAACGGTAAAAATTTAGATTTATGTACTGGGAACCTCCAGTAAAATTTTCGAGTCGATCCAACGGTTAACGAATTGGAACGAAGAGAATGTTACTGGGGTATTTGAGTAGGGAAAGCTGTGATATTTGAATGTGTTTTGGGCAGAGTTTTCTGCCTCTACTCTGTTTTCTTGGTTTAGGGTAGTTCATGATATTTGTAGATTGAATTGCTTGGATGTTATGGAAGCTTGGAGGGGTTGATGGGGACCCGGTGTTGAGAGGAACGAGGATAAGGGCTACGTGGGAGTGCGTGAGCTCAATTTGAAGGTGGGCAACTGGGGATGGTACGTTAATGTTTGACTTGTGAAAGTGGGAGAGTTGATTTGCGCCATCGCCCGATCGCCACCTAGTACCACATATGACGGGTGCCCCATAATCCACTAAGCTTGATGTGAGAAAGCGTGGAAGAGTCAGTCTTCCTACTTTTGTTTGTTGACCACAGAGTGGTACCTGGAGATATGTCGCGGGGGTCAGGAGACCTTGGGGACGTCAGGTGGGGTGCTATTGCCCAAAACCAAGCTTGACCAATCCCGACCCAACCCGGGCATAGTCAGTCAGTGAGAACCTGTGATGTACCTAAATAGGCGAGCTCCTGGCAGTCAACCAATAAAAGAACAAAGTCCACGAAGCAAGGAGGCTTGTGTGGGGGCTGGCCAACTATGAATCTTGAGTGGTATCTAGAATTTGTCCTCTGGTAATCGATTGCCAAGGGTGTGTAATCGATTACAAGGCTTAAAATGGAGACATGATGTTAAAATGGCCTCTGGTAATCGATTACCAATTGTGTGTAATCGACTACACATAGTAACAAGGCACTGGTAATCGATTACCAGTTAGGTGTAATTGATTACATCGGGAGATAGGACACTGGTAATCGACTACCATTTAGGTGTAATCGATTACACAGTGTAATTTGTAGGTTTCCATATGCAAAAGCTGTGTAATTCGAGTTTGGGCACTGGTAATCGATTACATACTTTGGTAATCAATTACCAGAGAGGAAATCCCTTGAGAAGGATATTTTGACTATGCGTAGCCGTTATGGGACGCATTGTATTGTTACCTGTAGTTAAATTTCTTGTGAAAGAGTCTACCCTCTTTCTTTTATTTCTTGTAGATCGCGATGGCAGCGCAGTTAATCCATGATCGCGTGGTGATGGAGTGCCTAGAGGGAGTTTGGGAGACCCTCGAAGGTAATGAGAGGTGCTGATTCCGTGGCACAATTTGACTCACTGCTACTTCATTAGTACATCCGAAGGAACCCGCACACACACTTCAGCAGCCTGTGGAGTGGATACTACCTACACCTACTCCTTATCGACTAGTGGAGCCAGTTCAAGTGATAGAGGTGTCATCCTCTGAAGAGGATCCTGAAGAGGACCCAGAGGAGTTACCTCCTGAACCTGCTATGGATGATCTTGACTTACCTGAGGATGATGAAGACCCGCTCCTTGATGTTGATTTTCCAGAGGATATCATGTCAGCATCTGAGGCAGACTCCACAGAGGAGAGCGGCCCTGGAGGGACAGCAAATAGTGAAGAGTCTTCATCATAGAAGACAGCTCCTTAGACTAGGTTTACATACTTTTTGTGGGTGGGTGTATCGAGTTCAGACTGCTAGGTTTACTCTTTTGATTTTTGGGTGGGTAGACCTATTGTATAGAAATTTTGATGATTGTATGTATGTGGGTGAATCCACCACAGTTGATACCTTTGCTCTGGATGTCGCTATGTATTTTGAAAACTCCCATATTTTGGACAGTTTTAGATGATGAATGTAATTATGTTTAATCTTGTTATTTGAAAAGGAAGTGTTAACAAAATTTATTGAAAAGAGTTTACCGATCGTATTTTATTATCTTTCACGTGACGACCTAAAGTGATGACTGGCATATTTTTGAAAAAAAAAATTGTTTAGAGGTTATGAGTGATCAGAAAGAAATGACTCCAAATAGAGTTGTGAACTGGCCATTCAGGACTCTATAGTGATAATTTTCTTTCTGAATTTAATTACTGTGAAAAAGAGAGAGAAAAGAAAAAGAAAAAAAAAATTCCCATGGTTTCTGTTATTTAAATTATTACTATTAAACCAATCATTATTTAGGGACGCCACAACATGCTCGTTCTCTTCTAATGGCTACAAGCTTGATCAAAACAAACATCTAATCATTCCAATCCACTCAATTTATACATTTGGTCAATCAAATAATTCTCGAACACTCATTTCATACAAACAATCCACTTCATATCATTTTCAACCAGTTCATTGTTCAAGCAAGCTTTCTGTACAAGCAAACAACTCAAAGTATTGAAATTTAAATAACTGAAATTTAAAGAACTGAAACATAAAGACGGAAATTTAAATGACTGAACATAAATCATAAAATAACTGAAATAAACTAAATTGTTCAAAATGCATAAATTTAAATGTCCTGCTCTTGTGGTTGCTCCTGTGCATGCTCATTGAGATCCAACACCTGAGTAGCTGGTGAATCTTGAGGGATAGGCTGCTCTAGCTCAGATGCTGGTGCAGATGGCATGGAATCATCAGGTATGGGTACTGGAGATGGCTCTGGAATCTGTTCTGTGGCAGTCTCCTCCTCCTGAGCCATGTGTACACCTGAATCAAAATAAAAGGGCTCAGGAGGAGTAAGCTCATCCTTCCCCTCTACTGTTGCTGTTGGCTCCTCTAGCTCAGGCTCCTGGGCTGCGGAGGCCCCACCCCCTCCAGAAGGAGAAGGCTGGGCTTTTGGCCAGGCCACCTGCACGTCAAACTCATCTATGCTCATGATGGATGGCAAGCCCAAGCCCTGAAGGCTCTGCATGATAATGGACTGCCCCCTGTGTAAGTTCTGGAGCATGAAGTGAAGCATCTGTGGTGTAAATGAAAAATCTGATGGTCCTGCAGATAAATGAGCTGGAAACTGGAATGGAGATGAAGCAAGAAGTGGTATCTGAGTAGATGCAGGAGGAATAGCCGGAGTCTGAATAGGAGGTACTAGAGCTGTGGAAGAAGAAGGAGCTGGTGTCTCTAGTGCTGCTAAAGTAGTGGGGACCTCTGATCTCTTACCCCTGGCCTTCGTTGGCCCTTTAAATGACACTGTTGGATCATCAAGATTCCACCAGTTCTTCTTGATGTATGCCAAGTTAATGGTGGGGCTCAGGCTCTCCAGGGATCTAGAATCTGATTGGACTCCTCTAGCCTTGCATAGAGCTGTGATCAAGGCAGGGAATCCAATTCTGGAAGAATCATGTTGTGCAGTAATAGAGATCTGGTGGGAGATGAGGTACCCCACATTCATATCCATCTTCATAATGATGCCGTAAATTAATTTGGCTCTGTCTAAGGTGACATCAAATGTGTGGGAGGTAGGAATCAGGTTAGAGAAGGAAAGAACGCTCCATGTCTGAGCTAAAATGGTCATGTTCTTCCTTAATATCTTCAACGGCTGACCATCCGCATTTAGCTCAAATCCCCTCCCTGGGATACAGAGCTTAGCGGCCAACTCTTGAGGATCAGGCCTCAAGAGTGCAAACCTGGAATAAGCAAACAAATTTTTCCACTCTTCCAGAATTGCAGGGGTCTTCAGGAATGTGTTCAAAGTATCCTCATCAAATTTCACTAAGTGACCTCTCACCCTCACCTGCTTAGGTGATTTATCCTCGGGGTCATAGAGGTTAGTGTAAAATTCCTTCACAATAGCAACATTTATGTTGTCGTCAGTAAAATCAGTGAACTCCTCATCCTTGTGTCTTCTCTCGAGTTCCTCCTTGAACTCGTCAAACTTAGTGTAATAAACTACCACGTTCCTTTCTGGTAACAGCTTCCTAGGCACAATTATGTCAGTGTATCTCTACCAAGCCTCTTGAGAGTGAAATCTTGATCTGTCAAATCTGATTTGGGAAGGTGTAGAAGGAGCCTTCCTTTTCTTAGATGCCATTTGTAAAATAATTAGAACAAAACACAGGATTAAACAAAGCTTATTCTCAACAAAACAGAAAAATAAAACTGAAATTTTGATTGAGCGCTTAGCACAGTAGGCTGAGTTTAGCGCGCCTTATAAATTTCAATCATGGGCTAAGCGCACAAACTCGCGCTTAGCCTGAAGACACAGAAAATATTTTTTTGCAGATTAGGCTTAGCACAGCAAGCTGGGCTTAGCCTAAGTCTACAATTTTCAAAACAGAAGAGAGTTGGAGCTTTGCGCAGCATGGCGCTCTTAGCTCAGCCTCATCAGAATGACACTTAGGCTAAGCACACAGGGCGCGCTTAGCCTAACTACAAAAACTTAAAAGACAATGAGAGAGTTAAGCTTAGCACAGCAGGGTACGCTTAGCCTTATTCATAGGAAAACTACAGAAGCATAGTGGCGCTTAGCCTGACATGTCAAGCTTAGCGCTAACAAAAAATTCTCAAAATCTTAATGTCTGAACACTAGGCTCGCTTAGCGCATAGAAACGATTAGCGAGTTCATCACTTTCGTTCATCAGCATGGATGAACGCGCTTAGCGCATTCATCGCGATTTCCAAACAGAACCACAGGGGTCTTCACCCCTTTCAGCTACATTGCCCCTAATAGGCTTCTAAGTTACCTAAAATCCTAAAATGACTAACCCTAGAACTAAAAACCTTAACTTAACAACATACAACTAAGAAAACAAGAAGTCATCTATCCTAAGGTTTGAAGGATGAAAAATAAAAATGGAAATGTGCCCACTTACTTGAGTTGTGATTGTAATGAAGCAAAGAAGATGCAGACAAGCAGTACACACACGCAGTAGAAAGACACACTTGCTCAAGGTTAGGAAGGTGCAGATACTTGGGTGCAAAGGTAGCACCCAAAGTGCCTCTGCCTTTGATTTTAAAAAAATTGAAATTCGTATAGCGCGCTTAGCGCATAGCTGCGCTGAGCGTGCCCATGTGACGTTTGAGTTTAAAAACCCAAGCCCTTAGCCTAGCCTCGCGCTAAGCCCAACTTGAAGTTGTAAAGTCCAGTGAGCATCTAGGGCTTAGCGCAGTAGGCTGCACTTAGCGCTTTCTACAACACAAAATTTTCTGCAATATGCGCTTAGCCTGAGATGTGAGGCTGAGTGTGCCACCAAGCTTCAACTTACAAAGAGTAGTTCAGGCTTAGCACAACAGGCGCGCTAAGTGCACTTCCAAGAATTCAAAAACAGTAAGAGATTGGCGCTTAGCGCTTCCTGCCCCGCTAAGTCCAACTTGGAATCTCAAATTCCAGAATGGATTTGGGGCTTAGCGTAGGACAGTGCGCTTAGTGCTACTACAATAAAATTTGTTCCAGAGAAGAAATGGCGCTTAGTGCATCATCCACGCTAAGCACACTGATTAAGGTTCAATTACAGTGAAGATGTTAGGCTTAGCGTAGTGATGTGCGCTTAGCTAAACTATTCAGCAAACCAATCAGGGGTCGATGCGCTTAGCGTGAGCAAGCTCGGCTTAGCGCATGAAGACTGAGCGCTTAGCGCAAGGTCCGCGCTTAGCGGATAGACAATTGCAAAATTTTTTCAAAAAGTCTTTTTCTGTCTATCTCTTCACACAAGCTTAAAACCCCTTATTCATGACTAAATAAGCTGAAATGAATCATAATCATAAGCAAGGTATCCTAACTGCCTGCAAGAGATAAGAATGAAAAGTAGAAAAGGGAAAGAAAAGCTGGGTTGCCTCCCAGTAAGCGCTCTTTTAACGTCACTAGCTTGGCGCATCATCCTGTTATCCAGGATCGAAGCGTAGAACAATGTTCAATCTTTCCATAGTTCCACCATGATATTCCTTCAAACTTTGTCCATTCACTACCCTTGTCCTGTCATGATTTTTAGATTGAGGATCATGAAGCTCCACTGCTCCATATGGTCAGATTTTCTTGATGGTAAATGGTCCAGACCACTTTGATTTAAGCTTTCTAGGGAATAATTTAAATCTTGAGTTGAAAAGAAACACCTGTTGTCCTGGCTGAAAGTCTTTCTTGAGCAACTTTTTGTCATGATACTTTTTAACCCTTTCTTTATACAACTTTGAAGATTGATAAGCGGTCAATCTCATTTCTTCCAACTCCAAGAGTTGTAGCCTCCTTTGTTCTCTAGATGTGGCTTCATCAAAGTTCAAAAATTTCAAGGCTCAGTATGCTTTATATTCCATCTCCACTGGTAAATGGAAAGAATTGCCGTACACCATCTGAAATGGGGATAATCCTATCAGAGTCTTGAATGTTGTTCTGTATGCCTATAAAGCATCATCTAATTTGATGGACCAGTCCTTTCTAGTAGAAGCTACAGTCTTCTCCAAAATCTTTTTCAACTCCCTGTTTGATACTTCTGCTTGCCCATTGGTCTGGGGGTGATAAGGTGATGTTACTTTGTGTGTCACATTATATTGTTTCAGAACCTTCTGTAATTTATTATTGCATAAGTGTGTGCCTCCATCGCTAATCAGAATTCTAGGCACCCCAAATCTTGAGAAAATGTTCTTCTTCAAAAACTTCACCACTGTCTTAGCATCATTATGCGGGGTAGCCACTGCTTCAACCCATTTAGAGACATAGTCAACAACCACTAGTATATATTTATTGACAAAAGATGAAGGGAAGGGACCTACAAAATCAATCCCCCAGCAATCAAATACCTCAACCTCCATGATGTTTTGTAAAGGCATTTCATTTCTTCTTGATATACCCCCCATCCTCTGACATTTATCACAGTGTATCATATGTAGGTGAGCATCTTTAAAGAGTGTGGGCCAAAAGAATTTGGATTGCAAAACCTTGGCCGCCATCTTATCTCCACCATAATGGCTACCACATGGAGAGTTGTGGCAATGCCATAATATACGCTTGGCTTCTTCTTGTGTCACACATCTTCTTAGAAGATTGTCAGCTCCTATCTTGAACAAGTGTGGATCATCCCAAATATAGAATCGAGCATCATGTAGAAATTTCTTCCTCTACTGCCAATTTAAGTCCTTTGGGATGATTCTTGCAGCTTTGAAGTTGGCCATATCGGCAAACCAAGGTCTCTCACTCACCACGAATAAAGATTCATCAGGGAATTCATCTCTAACTTTAGCTTCTTTTGATGTAACTTCCTCATTCACCAATCTCGACAAATGGTCTGCTATAACATTTTTGGATCCCTTTTTATCCCGAATCACCAAATCAAATTCTTGTAACAGCAAGATCCATCTTATCTATCTGGGTTTGGAATCAGCCTTGTTGTGCAAATATTTAATAGTTGCATGATCGGTGTAGATGATAACTCTTGAGCCTACCAGATAAGATCCGAACTTTTCAAGTGCATAAACAATTGCTAGCATTTCTTTTACTGTGGTAGCATAGTTCACTTGTGCATCATTTAGAACCTTGCTGGTGTAGTATATAGCATGAAAAATGTTTCCTTTCCTTTGTCCAAGCACTGCACCTACGGCGTAATAACTTGCATCACACATCAACTCAAATTCTTGTCCTCAATCTGGTGCTGTAATTACTGGAGTAGACACTAATTTGGTTTTCAAATCATTAAATGTGTCCATACACTCTTCATTAAACACAAAAGCAACATCTTTATTCAATAGATTGCTAATTGGTTTGGTGACTTTTGAGAAATCTTTTATGAATCGCATGTAGAACCTTGCATGTCCTAAGAAGCTTCTCATGCCCTTGACATTCGTGGGAGGAGGAAGTTTCTCAATTACATCAATCTTTGCCTTGACCACCTCTATTCCCCTTACTAAAATCTTATGCCCCAACACTATTCCTTCTTGAACCATGAAATGACATTTCTCCCAATTGAGACCTAGATTGGACTCTTCACATCTCTGTAATACTCTTTCAAGATTTGACAAGCACCCTTCAAAAGATGGCCTAAAAACAGAGAAATCGTCCATGAAAACTTCGATGCATTTTTCCACCATATCAGAAAAAATAGCCATCATACACCTCTGAAATGTAGCTGGGGCATTGCATAGACCAAAAGGCATGCGCCGATATGCGAATACACCAAAAGGGCAAGTGAAAGCAGTCTTTTCTTGATCTTTGGGATCTACAACAATCTGATTATAACTAGAATATCCATCCAGAAAACAATAATAGGATTGCCATGCAAGTCTTTTAAGCATCTGGTCCATGAAAGGAAGTGGATAATGGTCCTTCCGAGTGGCATCATTCAGCTTCCGATTGTCAATGCACATTCTCCACCCGGATACAGTTCTTGTGGATATTAACTCATCTTTGTCATTCTTAATGACTGTCATACCTCCTTTCTTGGGGACAACCTGCACAGGGCTAACCCATGCACTATCCGAAATGGGGTAAATAAGGCCTGCTTCCAACAACTTAAGCACCTCCTTACACACCTCTTCTTTCATGATTGGGTTAAGTCTTCTTTGAGGTTGTCTCACTGGTTTGTAATCAGTTTCCATATTGATTTTGTGCATGCAATAACATGGACTAATTCCTTTCAAGTCAGATATGTGTCATCCAATTGCAACTTTGTGTCTCTTCAAAATCTGCACCAGCTGATCTTCTATTTTCTTCAACAATCTACTAATAATCACTGGTTTTGAGTCATTGTCCTCCAAAAACACATACTTCAAATGTGCAGGAAGGTCTTCAATTCTACTTTTGGTTTTTCTATTTGCCCACCGTTCTTCAATTCCTCAAATGCAGAATGTCCCTCAGAATTTTCTCCTGCACCATCCAATTCTTTAATACAAGTCTGCACTTCATGTTCCTCCTCTTTAGTAAGACATTCTACATGATTAATCAATGCTTTTTCCAAAGGAGAATGCAGTGCCATGGCTGTAGCTGCTATTTCTATTTCTTGCTCTACCTTGTCTAGATCAAAGCGAGCTTTCATATCATTTGGATGATTCATTGCTTCAAATAAGTCGAATGAGACTTTCTAATCCTCCACACCCAATTCTAGCTAGCCTTTCCCCATATCTACTATGCAGTTGGCCGTGGACATAAAAGGGCGGCCCAATATTATGGGAATGTCAAGATCCTCCATTATATCCATAACCACAAAATCTGCAGGAAAAACAAGTTGCTTTACCTAAATTAACACATCCTCAATCACTCCATGTGGCCTTGTGATGGAGCAGTCAACTAACTGGAGGGTCATGCGTGTAAGTATTATCTCTGGCTCTCCAAGTCGCTGTCACATGGAGAGAGGCATTAAATTGATACTGGCTCCCAAGTCTATGTGAGCTTTGCCTATAGCAACCTCGCCGATAGAACACGGTATCGTGACAATTCCTGGATCTTTGTGCTTGGGTGGAAGAATGCGTTGAATAACAACACTACAGTTACCTTCCACAATAATTCTATCACTATGGATGTACTGGTTCTTCTTAGTTAACATATCCTTCAAAAATTTGGCATAGAGGGGCATTTGCTGAAGTGCTTCTCCAAAAGGCAAGGTAATTTCCAGTTTCTTGAAGATATCAAGAAATCTGGCCAAATGTTGCTCTTTATCTTTCCATGAGGGTACCAACGAATAAGGTACCTCCTTGCATTCAATAGGAGTAGCCTCTTTCTTTTTTTCTAAGTTAGCCTCGCTCTTGCCCTTCTTCTTCTCAGTCTCAACAACCTTCTCTTTTAGTTTTTTATTTTTCAACTTTTTTTCTTTTTCTTCTTCTTCTTCTTTTTATTTCTTCTTCTTCTTCTTTTTCTTTTTCTTCCTTCTTCTTTATTTTCTCTTGACATCCTCTTATTGGTGTCTCTTCTTCTTCATCACCTTCTGTTTCCTCAACAATTTCTTCAAGTTCAACTAAATCATCAACCGGTTCCAGCGCCGGTTCATCAGCCAGCTTTTGTTTAAGTCCCTCCACCTTCTGATCAGCTCTACTTTCCTCCACTTGGATCGCCATTCTGTTTCTGGTCATCACAGCTTTGCACTCTTCTTTAGGATTTTTCTCTGTGTTTGCTGTAAAGTTATTGGATGGTCTTTTAGCTAACTGCTTTGCAAGATGGCACACCTGGACTTCCAGATTCTTAATTGCAGACTCGGTGCTCTTTTGGTTAGACATTGACACTCTCATGAATTGAGCTAGAGTCTCTTCCAGCTTTCTGGTTCGGTCATAGAGACTTGGCATCTGCTGTTGTGGCCTTGTAGATGAACCACCCTTGTCTCTGTTGAATTGGTTACCAGGGTGATTTTGCCATTGTCTCTTTTGTTGATACTGCTGGTTGTTCTTAAATCCTAGAAATCCATTTGTATTGAAGTTGCCTCTGGGTTGATTCCCCATATAATTAACTTCATGTGCAATTTGCTCTTCATTTGGGATACAATATCTAGATTCATGAGCTCCACCATAAATTGTACATCCTGCAACCTGCAAAATAGAAGAATGTGAAGTTTGTGCAGAATGAAGCTGAGTTGGCAACTTACTGAGTGTTTTTGTTAATGTCTCTAGTTGCTTGCATAGCAACTTGTTTTGTACCAACAAAGCGTCCTGTGAGATTAGCTCCAATAAGCTCTTCTTGGTAGGAATGTGGGCTCGGTCTCTCAGAATAGCAATGTTACTAGCAACCATGCTTTCAACTAAGTCCATTGCTTCGTCAGGGGTCTTCATTTTGATCTTACCCCCAGCTAAAGCATCCAAGAGCTGCTTAGATTGTGGTCTCAACCCATCTATGAATATGTTGAGCTGTATTGGTTCTGAAAAACTGTGAGTGGGAGTCTTCCGCAATAAACCTCTTAATCTTTCAAGTGCCTCACTCAACGATTCATCTGGAAACTGGTGGAAGGAAGAGATGGCAGCTTTGCCTTCTGCAGTCTTCGATTCAGGGAAGTACTTCTTCAAGAACTTTTCTACTACTTCATCCTATGACTTAAGATTGTTTCCTTTAAAAGAATGAAGTCATCTCTTAGCTTCTCCAGCTAAGGAAAATGAGAATAGACTCAACCCGATTGCATCCACAGGCACACCCGCCAGCCTGATAGTATTGCATGTCT
Source organism: Glycine soja (assembly GCF_004193775.1). NCBI lineage: Eukaryota > Viridiplantae > Streptophyta > Magnoliopsida > Fabales > Fabaceae > Glycine > Glycine soja. Next base: position 23,667,367 of record NC_041019.1, read on the forward strand.
CTATATAGGTGGCCAAGTGAGCGTAAGGGTCTTCATTGGGTAGACCATGAAACATATTATTTTGAATCAGTTGTATCAAAGAAGGAGGATATGTAATTGTCTATGCTTGAACTTCTGGTTGTGCAATACTAGTGAAAAATTATGGCACAGTAGAACTTGAATAATCCTCCAGGGTTACTCTTCTTGGCTTTTCATCCATAATTGAGTCTTCAACCGGTTCTATATGAGAATGCCCTGCAATAGGAAAACTAGAAGATGCCTCAGAAGATCGAGGTTCTTCTTCTAGAGTTGCTGCTGCTTCTAAATCCTGCAAAAAAATTCTAATTCTCTCTGAATTACGCCTTCTACAAGTGGCATTAATCTCCAAATCAATGGGGATCAAATTACCTGTAGTAGATCTTCTTTGCATACAAGTAAACAGAACAACAATTATCCAGTTCAAAAGAACAATGAATGTATGGTAACTAAAATATGAACAAAACAATCAATGAATCAAAGAGGAAAATATAAAGCAATGTCGTAAAACTGAACTAAACTCTTCTAATGAATCTAGCTCCCTGGCAACGGAGCCATAAATACTTTATTGGATTTCCCCTGCAGTTACTTTTTGGTCCAATTTTTCTCTATACAAATATGTTCAAGGGATGAATTCGACTATCGAACTCAGGGAACTAGTATTAGACAGGGTTAAATTAAAAAATAAGGCATTGTTGAAAGAAACATTGATAATTGATGGTTTAAAACATAATTAAACTAAGTCTAGGCTAAAAACAGTAAAAATTGCAAGTAAGTAAGATTGACAGTAGTAGGTAATGGTGTTGGGTCTTTCTAACAAACCAGCTGATGTATATAAAGATGCTTCTCTAATCAATCATGCTTTTGGGTTCTATGCTGTAGCCTAAATTACTAAACCTCGATCCCTAGTTAGATTGAATCAATCCAAGCTTCGTCCTCAGATCCCTCTTGTTGGACTAGGCTTAATTTAGATAGCCTTCCTAGGTTTAGACAAACTTACACTAAGTTTCGTCCTCAGATCCCTCTTGTTGGACTAGACTCAACTTAAATAGCTTACGAAAGTTTAGACTAATTTAGCCTAAGCTTTTTCCTCAGATCCCTCTTGTTGGACTAGACTTAGACCAAACAGCATTATTGTAACAGCATATTTAAAACCAAAACTTAATCTGTAGATCCCTCATTTAAGACTAAGTTTCAATCATGCTTCATTCAAGTTCTAAGGCAACACTACATTTCCCAATGCTAAAGTCACCTAACTATGCACACAAATGGGTGATCAGACCAAAAACATACAGAATTTAAGCACTGAAAGAAGCATTGAACATAATAAACACAATCAATTAGATATTAAAGTAATTACATCAGCTGTTCTTAAGAAATCCCCAACAAGGGTATTTAGCCAGCCATTATAGAGAAACCCTAACAATAATGAGATTAAGGCAAGAGAATAACTTCTCCTTACACGAGAAGGGGGATCCCTCCTCCTCTTCTCAACATTTCACAATCACTCTGCAACTCACTAATCTCTTTCTAATTACAAAACCTAGGTATCCCTACAAAAGCTTCTCCTCTTGCTACCTGCAGAGCTCAATTCCCGAAATAGGTACTGTGGTGTGCTCTGGAATCCTCTGCAAAAGTCTCTGTAAAAGTGTGTACCCTAATTCTGCATAAGACAGGCTTTAAATAGGCTCTAAATCTGCGACGTTGCGCTTAGCGCCACCCTCGCGCTTAGCGCAAGTAAGTGGATTTAAGTTTAGTGCTAGTCGTGCGCTGAGCTTTGCTGAAGACAACTGCTGCACTTAGTGCACTGATCTCGCGCTTAGCGCGCGACCCTGATATTGATGCTCTGCCAGATTCTTCTGTCGCGCTAAAGTTGCACTTAGCGATGGATGCGCACTTAGCCCAACTGATGAGCTATGCTCAACTGTCGCTTTTAGCACTTCATGACTTGGCCTCTTTTTCACCTGAAATTGAACAGATTTCATCATTAAATTCAATGGAAGTATTCTAGAGACAACTTTAACAATAAAACAAGATTAATTTACAAAATTACTACAAAATAACCATAAATTGGGGAACTATACAAGTTTTGGAAAATGTTTTCTCTACCAAAGTTAGTCGTATAAGACGACTAATAGTTTTTCAACATCTATGTATCCCTTCACACTAGGGACCAATCTGCAAATCGAAACAGGGAGCAAAAATTAGTTAAGAAAACATATTGAAAAGAGTAGTTGGCATATAATAACATTGCATGGAGTGATGTGTTGTACTTGACGGAGTTTAGCCACCCACTAATGGTGGTTTCCGGAAAACTATTTTTGGAGCTCTAAACACCGAGAGATACAAGTAGAGAAACAAGAAACACTTGCAATAATGTGGTATGATAGAGAAACTAGCAGTACCTAAAATAAAACTAATTAGGGTTTCTAAAAGGAAAGGCAAAAATAGATTGCCATGGCTTCCGTGAACCGCCATGACACAATAGTGCAAATGCACGAAACCATACTTGTAACAATGGTGACAACATGCCATCTGGGTTTCAAGCGACGACAACGATGGCAAGCTGTGACGGTGGTGACCAGCCGGGACGGTGGTCACGACGACAACAAGCCATGACAATGCATGACAACGATGGGTGACAAAGGTTAACGAGGAAAAGAAGAAAGAGAAAAGGTGAGCGAGATGAGAGAAACTAGGTTAACAAAGAAGAAAGGAGCAGGAAAAAGAGAAACGAAATATTTAAAGGCATTCAAATTTCAAAGACAGTTTTTGGAAGCAATTATTCAAAGACGATTTTTAGAGGACTATCTTTGGAAGAAATTATTCAACTTATTATTTACAAAATTGATACTGATGCAATCCTATCCCCAAGGGCATTGGATAGAAGACTCCAAGAAGATTGGGCCAGAGATGCAAGAGAAGGCCCTAGGGTTCTCATGAGCCTTAGGATAGATTTCGGGCCCATGGGCTAAGTATGAGCCCACTTATCTTTGTACATATTAGATTAAGGTTTCATGATTTTTGGGCGTTGTATTTAGGGCTCCATAATGTAGGTAGGGTACCCTAGAAATGTAGGATTTTTTAGCCCTTGTATTTTAGGGCATCTAGACTAGCTTTTGTATTAGGGGTAGTTATGTAATTTCACATGCATTAAGTGAATATTTGATGTGAGTGTTGGGAAATAAATTTAATTGAATTGGGAGAAGCCCAATCCAATTAAATTTTAGAGGGGGAGGTGAGCATTTGCTTGCTACACCCTATTGCCACATCATATAGTTACACTTTGTGCATGTTCTTCATGCTTTACATGCCTCATGACACCTAAGCACACTTAGTGGAGAATCTTGTACTTGATCTTGGATTCGTGGGCTGAACCATAGCTAAAATTCACTAATCATAATTAGTGAAATTTTGGCTCCATAATTTGGCTCCACAAATTCAATTTCAAATTCAAGTGAAATTTAAATAGAAATTCAAATTTCCCTCCAATTTTGTGTGACACTTAGGCTATAAATAGAGGCCATGTGTGTGCATTTTTTCAACTTTGATCATTTGAGAATTACACTTCAAAGTTTAGACCTCATTTGAGGCACAAAATTTCGTGCTCCTTCTCTTCCTCTCCCTCCACTCATCTTCTTCTTCTTCTTTCAAGCTCTTATCCATGGCTTTCTATGGTGGTGAGCTTCTTCTTGACTCATCTTTTCCTTGAAGTGGCGTCTCCAATCATCTTTCTTCCTTCTCTATTTCACTTCAATGATCTTCAAGAAGCAAATGACTCCATTGATGAAGAAGATCCAAGGCCTACAAGCTCCACATGGAGCTACATCAAATACCGCCTGACATTCTAAGACAGTTCTGCATAACCGTCTTAGAATGTGTGTTGTAAAAAATAATATTTGTAGTAATTTTTAATGCCAAAGTGGGACCACCTATATTGATTCATGAATTTTTTTTTTGTATTTTGAGGAATGTTTTCAGCCTTTGCATGTGATTGCCTGCCCAAAGGAGGTTGTTCTGTGTTTGGATTGGGAGTTAAGAATGGATGTAGTTATTGGGGAATGCACCGAGTTGAGGGATTTGTCTGCCCAAAGGGGACAATTTTCTGAACTTTGTGTATTCTCATGGATTAACCCATCTTAGGTATTGGCTTAGGTTGTAACCTTGGTTTATGCATTTTGCCCAAAGGGGAATGTGCTATTATATTGGCCTCGCATTGATAGCTTGTTTCTTTTTTTGGCTATATCTTGTCCTGTAATATGTTCTAATGCATTCTTGTTTTGACTTAACAGTAAAATTTTCTGTGAACAATTGTTTTGCTTCCATTGAGATCTTGAATGTATCAAATTACCATAATTGGAAGCAAGATCTGAAATTCTCTTTAGGAATTTCTGATCTTGATTTAGCTTTACGTGAGGATAAGCTTGTGATTAGTTCAAAGAGCACGCCTGAAAAAAAAAAAGGAACTTTTGGCTAAGTGGGAAAGATCTAATAGGTTGAAATTGATTGCTATCAAGAGGACTGTCTCTAAAGATCTTCTAAGTGGTCAGCCAAAAAAAGCGATAGTTAAGGAGTTCCTCAATGCTCTAGGAAAGAAGTACCAAGTATTTGATAACGTAGAGTTTAGGTGTCTAATGAAGCAGTTAACAAACATGAGACATGATAATGTTAGGGTGTAAGGGAATTCATTATGAAGATGGTTCACATCCAAACCAAACTTAAATCTCACCAAATTGACCTTAATGAAAAATTCATAGTTAAACATGACTTAAATAGCCTACCTACTGATTTCACACAAATTAAAATTGCCTATAATACCATTGGTAAGAAATGGACTGTGAACAACCTTATTGCCAAGTGTGTTGTTGAGGAAGAGAAACTCAAGAAAGATAAGAGTGACATAGCTCTGTTATCAATCCATAACAAACCCATTTTTGGAAAAAGACACTGGAAAAATACAAAGAGGGCATCTAATGCTTCTCATAGATATCAAGGTTCGGGGAAACCAAGTAAGGATAAGCACCAGGATGTAGGAGGTCCTAGGCCAGCTATCTTTAACAAAGGTATTTGGTGCTTTTGGTGTAAAGAGAAAGGGCATAAGAAATCTAATTGTGGAAAGTTCAAGGCTTGGCTAGAGAATAAGCAGAAATCAAGAGGTAATAACTCAACTTTTGTCTGTCTTGAGTCTGATCAAGTTGATGTTCCTATAGATTCTTGGTGGATTGATAGTGGTTCCACAACCCATATTGTTGTGTCTTTTTAGGGGTTCAAAAAATTTGAGGGAGGCTAGTCTGAGGGAAAGCAAGTTAAGGGTAGGAAATGATCTTGAATTTTATGTAAAGAAAATGGGAGACGTCAGCCTAGTTTTAGCTTCTAGATTTGAATTGGTTTTGAAGGATACCTTTTTATGTACCTTATTTTAAAAGAAATTTGATTTATATTTCTTGTTTAGACAAACTTGGTTTTTGTTTTACTTTTGGTGATAGGAAAATAAATCTAATGGTGAACTCCCAAATTATTGGTTATGGATCTTTATTTGATGGTTTATATAAATTCTTTGGATTCTGACAATATTTCTTCATCTTTAGTTGTTGAGAATTTTTTTGCTAAAAGGTCTAAAGTTGAAGAAAAATCCTTTATGTAGTGGCATAAGCGCTTAAGGTCATATTTCTAGGGAAAGGGTTGAGAGATTGACAGACATATATCCTACCTTCCTTGGATTTTGATGACTTGGGTATTTGTGTGGATTGTATAAAGGGAAAGTTTACTAAAACCAAAATGAAAAGCACAACTAGAAGTTCATATCTTCTAGCGATCATTCATACAGACATTAGTGGGCCCCTAACTTCTACTATTTGTGGTAACAAGTTTTTCATTACATTCATTGATGATTTTTCCTGATATGGCTATCTTTACTTGATTAGAGAAAAATATGAAGCACTTGAAAAGTTCAAAAATTTAAAACTGAAGTGGAAAACTAGTTGGGAAAAATCATCAAGATTGTAAGGTTTGACCATGGTGGAGAGTATTATGGTGAATATGGTTCCATAGGTCAACATATAAGACCATTTGCCTTATACTTATAGGATTATGAAATAGTTCCACAATACACCATGCTTGGGATTCCTGAACAAAATGGTGTAGCCGAAAGGTGTAACAAAACACTTAAAGATATGATGAGAAGCATGGTGATTAGATGTAACTTGCCAAAAAATTTTTAGGGAGAAGCCTCAAAAACAACCCTTTACATCCTGGAGATAGTTCCTAGTAAATCTGTTCCTAAAAATCCTTTTGAACTTTGGACAGAAAGAAAACCTAACATGTACCATCTTTGAGTTTGGGGTTGCCCAACTGAGGTGAAAATTTATAATCCCTTGCAGAAAAAGATAGACCCCAAGATGATTCGTTGTTTTTTCATTACATATCTAGATCATGCTAAAGTATATGCGTTCATTTATCTAGGTAAGGAAACAAAATTTTAGAGTCCATGAATGCTAAGTTTTTGGAGCTTGATGTGGCAAACCCTGTTGTTCCAGTTGATGTCGAGTCACATGAGACTGTTTCTTTGCCGCTACTTATTCCAGTTGTTAGTGTTTTGAATGTTGTTCCGAGTGAGGCCGGGGTTCAGATCATCCCAACTAAGACTAGGGTCACGATTGTTCTAGTTGAGACCACAATTGTGACTAGAGTTATAGTTGATTCTCAAGCCAATGATATGCTTGATCCTCCTACTGTGAATGAGAATGCACAACCAGTTGAGTAGATTCCACAGGTTCCTTTAAGGAGATCAACTAAAGAGAGGAAACCAGCTATTAGTGATGACTTTCAACTCTATCTTAGTAAGGAGCATACGACATTGGAGACATTATTGATCCAAAGAACTATCATGAAGTTGTTTCTTACCCTTAGTAAAAAAATGTGGAAGCATGCAATGAATGAAGAGAAGCAATCTATGTCAGTTAATGGTGTATGGGAGCTAGTTGAGTTGCCTGAGAATTATAAGGCAATCGGTTGTAAATGGGTCTTTAAGACAAAGAAAGACTCAAATGGTAACATTGAAAGATTTAAGGTTAGACTAGTGACAAAAGATTTTATGCAAAATGAGGTTGTTGACTTTAAAGAGACTTTTTCCCCTATATCGACAAAGGATTCCTTTAGAATCATTATGACCCTCATAGCTCATTTCGATTTGGAGTTGCACTAAATGGATGTAAAGATAACTTTTCTGAATGGTGATTTGAGTGAGACAATATACATGCAACAACCTAAAGGTTTTTGTATTCGTGGTAATAAGGACTTGGTATGTAAACTAAAGAGGTTGATTTATGGCTTGAAACAAGCTTCTAGACAGTGATACCTAAAATTTGAAGAAGTGATGACTTCCATGGGATTTGAGGAGAATAAGGTTGATCAGTGCATATACCTCAAGGTCAGTGGAAGCAAATTTGTCTTCTTTGTGCAATATGTGGATGATATATTTTCTAATGACCTTGGCATGCTGCATGAGGTAAAGCATATGTTAATGAGATCTTTTAACATGAAGGATCGCTGAGGCCTCTTTTATGTTGGGGATTGAGATTCACAGAGATAGATCGCGTCATACACTCGGGTTATCTCAAAAGGGTTACATAGATAGTGTCTTAGAGAGATTCAATATGCAAAATTGTAAACCTAGAGATGTTCTAGTTATCAAAGGTGACAAATTCAACAAGGACCAATGCCCTAAGATTGAGATTAAGCCAACAGAGATGAATGATAGACGTTTTGGGAGTGCTCTGGGTAGCCTCATGTATGCTCAGGTATGCACTAGATCCGATATTGCTTTCATAGTTGGCGTTCTTGGTAGATACTGGTCAAACCCTATGAATGATCACTTGATAGCTGCTAAGAAGGTGAAGAGGTACTTGCAGAAGACTAAAGAGTATATGCTTGTGTATAAGAGAGTTGAGAACTTAGAGGTTGTGGGGTACACAAATTCAAATCTTGGTGGGTGCCCCGATGATAGGAGATCAACTTCTGGATACATCTTTATCATGGTTGGGGGTGCGATATCCTAGAAGAGTAAGAAACAAACTCTTGTTGCCTCTTTTATTATTCAAGAAAAGTTCATTACTTGTTTTGTTGCCGTTACTCATGTTGTTTGGTTGAGGAATCTTGTGATAGGACTTTGCATTGTGGACTCCATTGCTAGGCCACTGAATCTTTTTTGTGATAGTTAGGATCATTGTGGTTGATACCAAAGTTGGAGCTGAGGCATAATGATATTAAAGCTCAATGTAGTTAGGATCACTGTGCCGATGATTGACACCAAGATTGGAGCTGAGGTATGATGGTTTCTTAATAAACCATGTAATTTCTTTGGCTTTCAAGCACTTGCAAAAAATTGAGGACTAGCAAAGAAAATTACAGTATGGCTTTTTAATCACATTGACATGTCATTTGTTGCTACACTCCACATTGATGACTAATCAATGAAGCCGGTAATATTTGTAACCATGGAAGTTGTTGCATCAATAAGAGATTTAATTACTGCCATGATTTAGTGTTACATGGCTTTTGTTGGATGGAGTCTTGATTAGGTGTTGTATCTTGTGATCATTTGTTTTGTGGCCACAATATGTTATTAGCCTGAGAGTCATTCTTGAAAATATTTTTAAAATTAAAAAATACACAATTAATTTTGCCCAGGTGGAAGAATGTTAGAATTTTCCCATATATTCTTGTGGGCTACAGTTAATTGTAATATTTTATTTTTCCAAAACGGGCTAATATTATGATCCATTTGGTGATACTTAAGCCCACTGATAATGTGAATAATTGTTTATGGGCTTTAGACACCTAATTCTAATCAATGTTGGAAAATGGTGTAGGCCTAACCACTGGTGTAACACCCTGGTTGAATCACACCAGAATGAGAGATTCAGAGGCTGTGCAGGTACGAGACTGTATAAGTGAGGATGACTTAAAGGAATTAATTAGTACTACCTATACTAACAAAATGCATCTACTTTTTGATACCCCATTACATAAAAGCTCCACAATTAAGTGTACTTGGCTTGGAGTAATTATGTGATAGGTGATCTTCTGGGAAGTTTTTTGAGAAGCATGTAAGTGAGGACAAAACATGCTAAAAAGTCTTGTGTTGATTTGTGGGGTTAGTCATTGATCCCTAAAACAGGTAGAACTAATTTTCGAGATCTCGGAAAGGATTACCTATGGAAGGTTTTGACCGATGGAGGATTTTGACCAATAAGGATGTTGACTGAAGTGTCATGAAGTGTTGTAATGTAAGAGCTATTGAAAAGTCAAAAATCAGGGATGCTACAATTGGGCCCATAATGAAAGGTACCTAGGGTTAATAAAAAGCAAGTCTAGCTCCCATTTGCTGTCACATTATCAATTGCTCTATAGGTTTTGTCTCATTGAAAACTCTAGTACATATAAGGAGAGTGAGTACATATAAGGAGAGTGAGATCAAGCAAAGAAAGACTTGACTTTTGAATTTCTACAAGTTGCATTACGTACAAACTATTCTCATCTTTTTTCATGTCTTCAACAAGTGTTATGTTGGTGTTTAAAACTCATAAATTCATTCTTAATAAATTATGTATCTTACACTTCCCTCATAGATTGAAATCATACTTGTATTGTGATAACTAAAATTGCAAAATAAATAAAACTCGTGCAATGTGACTGAGAAGAAATTAAAAATTATTACTGCAATTGTAAGTGCATTATTAGATTAATATTTAATTAATATATTTCATGGATTAATTAATATTAATCATTGCTTAATAATTATTTTTAGTTATCAATATAATAGATATGATTAATAGTTATTAATACAATATATAATTAAAAAAAATACAATACATAATTAATTGATGAACATTCTATTGAGCTTGTGCTATGAAAAATGATGTCTAAATATCCCATGATGAGTTGACCTATTTAGGGTATGTTTAAAATTTGGAAAATAATTTTTTGAATTTCAATACATAATAAAATTTGAATGCACAAAATGAAAAGGGAAAAAAAATTGTTTAATTGTGAATAGAAGTACTTTTCAGCTTTCCCATACGAAACCTAAGCATGTACTTAATTGATGCTTGAAAAGCGCCTCTGCCTTCATTTGGTAGATTACTTATTAATGAGAAATTATCAACATATTTTTAAGTCTTTCTAACATGCTTTTATGTCTGAATGAGAAATGATAACAATATATTCTTTGACATAGTTTTGTAAACATATTTTTTTTGTTAAAATTTATCAAAAAAATATAAAGTTATGTGAGTTCATCACACTTAATTATTCTTTCTTTTAATTTTATAGTTTTTAATAAATTTTAGTCAATTAAAAAAATGTTTGAAGAAGTGTGTTCCTAGCTCATCTTGAAGGAAATTTGTCAGACATGTCACAATATCATGTGGGTATGACTCCTTATTTAGTGACTTCAATCAATTTTGTATTTTTCAATAAATTTTTAACCCATAATAAAAGAAAGTAAGTTAAAAAAATACATTAGAAAATATATATATGTTGATACAAATCCCTCTACGTTACACTAAAAAAAGAATCCTCTGGATTATCCACGTCTTATGAAAAATAAAATTGTTCAATTTTTTATGCTAATTACACAAATTTAATATTTAATTATATTTTTATTACGAAGAGAATTGAATTGAAATGATAAAATATACACAAATTCTACGAGTATCTGGAGAAAAATATTCACAAATGGGTATAAATATCCATTTATTGGAAATGGATATGGGGAAAATATTTATATGCAAATTTTAATGGGGTTAGTGTGGATACGGATACCCAGTGGCGGATCTTAATTGTTGTTATGGGGGTCATGACCCCCAAACTTTTTGCAAAAATGTTATATATATATATATATATATTATATTTGTTAATATTAATAAGATTTTTTTGGTAGTTTTAAACATTTTTTAAAGCTATTTATTCTTCAACTATCAATAATTAATTATTAAATAAAGATAGAGAATTTTAATTTGTAAATTTATATTCATTAAATATACCAAGAAGATAATTTTTAGTCAGTTTTTCACTGTTGTTATTTTTATAGACAATTTTAATGTGTATTGATCTTTCAGTTTTTATTTTTAATAACAAGAATTTTATGATTTTATTGTAATTGTCTTACAAAATGTTACTGCAAGTTCTGCTAGAATTTTATTAAAATATAGTTATTTACTTAAATTTGTTGAAAAATTCATAGATTTTCAAAATTGTTACTTTAACTTAGAATAAAATATATATTTAGTCCCTCAAAATATAATTTTAGTCCTTATAAAAAACAACTAAACATTTATACTCCCTATAAAAATTATAAAAATGTATACATTTCAATACTTACATTTTTTTTAAAAAAAATGTGTTTTTAATCCTTGATAAGAGCTTAATCACATCACTTTTATTAATTTTGGAACTTAAAACCTATAAGTTTCTTTTTTTAGAGGACCTATAAGTTTCTTATACAAATTTAAACCAAGATTTAAATTAACTTTATGACTAAGTTATATTTTTTATCTTTAATTTATGCATTATGATTTTAAGTATTTTGGAGCCTCCAAATATTTTGGGCAAGCGCCGCCCCTCACAGTACCCACCCCCACCTACCTTGTCCCGCACCTATATATTATATTTGTATTAATTTAATTCAAATATTTATTGCAAAACTAAACGCAGACAGGGGCAGGTAAGGTCCGTAGCTTTGTAGTTTGCTTATTTGCTTATTTGCTTAGACAAATACTAGTAGGAGTTATTGGGCTTAAATTATTGCTACGTGTTTGCTTTTTTGTACTCTCAAGCACTCAAGCAATTTTTCTATCAAGCTTCATCCCTCTAGGATGTCTTCTAATAAAATGATTATGCCAATGATTTCATGATTCACATTTATTTTACTGCTCCAAATTTAAAAATAAGATAAATCATAATTTATTTGATATTTTTTTCTTTACTTTATTAATAATGATTGAATGTGAGGTTGGAAATTAATCTTAATAAATTGGTCATCATAATTTTTTATTCTTTAATGGCTAAATATATTACATATATAAAATTTAGTGTATAAAACACAACTAATATAAATTTTAGTATATAAAATTTAGTTATAAATATAGTATATAAAGCTACTCGTAATGTAAACATTATATAATAATATATAAATATACTTATACAATCACATGATGTATAAGTTTCTAATGATTTTGTTAAAAGATTAGAACATTAAATTTAAGAATGATTAGGTTAGACAACTACTTTTTGTACTTGTATCATGCACAAGTTATTTTAGTTATTGTCAAGGTTATCAAAATCAAGTTTTTATGAAACTCATGAGAATTTCGTAAACTCGACTTATAAAATTGTAAAATTTTATTTCATAAAAAATACCTATGAATAATAAGTAAATATGTTCAAAATACATCATTTTGCAAAAAAATGACAATGCGTTCATACTATTAGTCTATTACAAAACATAACTTCTCAAAATTAAAATATTTAAATAACTAAAAAACCACAAATATCTTCAAAGAACCATGTCCAATCCTTGAATAGATCATTTTCATGAATATCATCAGTTTCATCACCATCTCCATCATCACCAAAGTCTTCCTCAGATTGTGCATCATCATTAGGTTCCAAAAAAATTAAATTATCTAGATCAAAAGCTTCTACAAATGGATCATTTGAACTTCCTCCAACATCTCCCACTAATTCAACAAATAAAAATATCTTTTTGGTATTGGTATAAATGATGTTTCCCTCGTATTCGACATTGCCACCATCATCTTCACCCTGAGGTTGCTCATCCTCATCATTATATCCTTCTTCAGTTATCCATTCATCATTAAACTCAATCTTATCAAATGGAAGAGTAATACCTTTTCTATTTTGCTTACTTTTCAACTTCAAGTCATACATCGCATAAATTAAGTCATTCATTTTATGTTGATGTAAGCAATTTCTTCTCTTTGTATAAACCTATAATTAAAAATCAAATTTTAATTACTACCTAAACCAAATAAATAAAATTATCAAACAAATAAAATAAAGTCATAAGCTTGAATTGAATTACCATTTCAAATGAGCTCCAATTACACTCACACCCAGAAGAGCTACAAGTCAAGCTTAAAACACGGATAAAAAACCTCCTCAACTCTGGAGTTCCATCACCAAACATCTCCCACCATTCTCCAAGTTGCATAACCTTTCTAGTGTCCTTTGCCTCTTCCATAGAGAAAAGTCCTCTAGCAAAATGAAACTCAACAGGCTGCAAATTAATTTTTTTCCTTTCTACAACATCCTTGACCAATCTTCTCATACACATGTGCATCCCCCTTTTCACCTGAGGGTCATCATGTTTGAAACTAGGTTCATAATGCAAATGAGGATTAAGATAATATGCAGTTGCATGCAAAGGGCTATGAAGTTGATGATCCCACCTCTCATCAATAATTTTCCAAACAGGCTCAAAGCTACATAGATATCAAATATGCTAATTAGAAATAGTTAAAAGAATACACAAGTAAATTTTAAATGTGAGGAAGTTTAGAAATTTTTACCTTTTCTTGATGTTATTAAAGTTGCATTTTCCATCTCCTTATATATGAAACCCTTGGCAGGTTTTACATCTGAATCCACCAATCGAAGGACCACCATAAGAGGGGTAGCAACTTTGAGGCACATGGCTACATTCTTCCAAAATCGACCATCCAAAGCCACATTATGTACTTTTCTCCCCTCTTGCGAAGTTCCAAATGTTTCTCAAAATCTTCAATAATGAGCAACACATAAGGTCCAATACAAATGCTCTTGTTTCTGCATCAATAATTCTCCAACTGCTTTGTAATTTGCAGCATTATCAGTAACCACCTGGATTACATTTTCCTCTCCAACAAAATTCACTACATCATCCAACACTTTGTCAACTATTTTTGAGATGTCTGAGGTATCCAATGAATAAAGAAATACAATCCATTTTGGACTGTTTACCAAAAAGTTACAAATTGAACGTCTGTTTTTATCTGTCCACCCATCAAACATAATTGTGCAACCAGTTCTCTTCCACTCATCCCTAAATTCTTGAAGCATTAATTCAATTTCCCCATTGCTCTTTTCAAAAGCTTCTATCTGTTATCATGATAAGATGGAGGTTTATAGCCAACCCCAGATCTCGCAGCCATGCCACAAAATTTTGCAAAAGTTAGATTTTTAATAACATTGAATGGAATCACACTACACTTGTGTACCAAAATTCAGCACATTTATCATTAACTTTATCTTTGTCACCTTTTTTGTACAATTGATTTAAAGATGCTTGAATTCCTTCACCACTAGCTCGAACAAATTTTGCTTTTCCTATTCCTTTTAAAGCAAACATCCTTTTTCCCTTCTATTCCACTTTGAGTGGTATTTGTCTCCACCCCCTTAGTATGCATACCTTCTTCATAAATATTGTTCAATTTTCTTTTCTTCTCTGATGCATTAGCAACCTCTGCAACAACTTTCAAAAAAAACATCTTAACTTCTTCTGACACCAAAGGACAAGGTTCAGAATCCCATCTAGTCCCAACAAGATGATGCTTGAATCTAAAAATTCCCCATTATTGATCTTTGAGAAATATTTATACTTAACTTTTTTATCATTCCCTAAAACATCTTTCCACCCAATACCAGTCCTATTTTCCGGATCATTTTTTGCTTCTAGGTCTTGAACCTAAGGAGGTAGCTGCACTTGTGGTTTTGGTTGTGCCTTTATTGGAATCTTATGAATTTGATCCAGTCCCACTCCCAGACATACTGAACATGAAACACAAGAAACAAAAACAAAATATAATGAGGTATAATAACATCTCTTTTCTAACCACCAGGATAATACAAAATATTTTTTTGAAGAGTTATTATAATAAGAATAATAAAAAGATAGGAATTATACTATATATTATTAAAGAAAAAATTCATAGAAGGTATTTTTATTTAGCTGACAATGTAAAATATTTCAATTCATAGAAGGTGTTTTTTTTTCTTACAATGTTTATAGTTGAGCATTTTTTTTCATTCTTTACTCAATATTTGTGGATTTTGTAATCAATAGTAATAGTAAATTAGTAATACTTTTTAAATCTTAAGTATTTTGCACAGAAATAAAAAAAAAAACATTGACTTGAGCTATGTTAGTGTCCAAACAAGCTTCTCCTAACGATATATTTATTTAACCGTATGTCTTACTTAAACACTTCATATATTACTCAATGCTCAGTTAGGCAAACGATCTATGACTATGAAGCAAAGAAAACTTGTGTGATGTTCCTGCTAAATTACTTAATAGTGGCACCAACATTAACAATTACTTAATATATAGACTTATCGGGAAGCTCACACAAGTCATAGTTAAATTGACTAATGGGTTCAATATATAGTTAGATGTTCCTGCTAAATTACTTACTTGACATTTCATTTGTCTTAAGGTTGTATAATATGCACATTATAAATTCATTCTCTCTATTAAAAAGTGAACACGCCATGGGCACAAACATATTCAGAGATTAATTAGATTATAATATATGAATTGAAACTTAAGTTGTGATGACATGGTGTGACTTACTCCGTGGATTTCATTATCTCTTAAACATAGACTTGGACTTACATGCTTGAATATCTTTGAACATTAGAACATATTTCTCAAACAAGTCAAACTTGTGAAGCCTAATCTAACAATCCCCAACAAGAAATTCCAAGACACATCATTATTACATTAACATATTTCTCGCAATTCTCTGACTCGTGTAAGTAAACAAAACCAACCAAAAGTCCAAAACAGAGGATTGGGACTCATCGTGCTTACACGGTTACAAGTTGCAACAGAGGCATGCTAGCTCGAGCCTTCACAACAAAAGTGAACCATTGAACTTGTGTCTCGCGCTTGACCTTTACAACAGAACCACTGAACCAGCAAACAATAGAGGATTGAAGAACTCGTCGTGATCTGATACTCGAACTCATTGTGAATCGTGATGTTTCTGAGTCATTTTAGGGATTGAAGAATTGAGAGAGATTGGGAGACAGAGAGGGAACAAATGAAGAAGCAAAAGGGATCGAGAAATGACAACCCTAATTCCCTAGATGAGTTTCAAGTTTTTTTTTCAGACTGCAGCAAATTATGTCATAAAGACCCATTTTTTTTTCAAGTAAACTCGTGTGACTTGACCTAGACTCATGAGTTTGCACGAGTTTGGTCCGAATCCACCAAGTCCACTACGAATTTACCAAAAATAACGAGTTTGATTGCAATTTAATCCGTGTGGATTAAGTAGACTCTTAAACTCGTAAAAGTTTACGAGTTCATTCTAGAGTTTGATAACCATGGTTATTGTTATATCGTTTTGAAATATAAACTTGTGAAATAATTAAATCATTTTAAATAATTCAATGTTATGCAAATCCAATATAACGACAAAACATGAATTTAATATCAAACTGAAATTTAAAAGTTAAAAACTGAAAAGTTAAAAAGTTTATAAACATAACAAAGCCAACCATAAAAACATCAAATCTCCAATTCTTCATTAATGAAGAATTCAGCCTTCAGCCTTCAGAGGGTTTCTTCTTGTGACATCAATTTCAAGGAAGTTTCTTCCTTTTAGTTTGTTTGCAGCACGAATTTTTTTCCAATTCTTCTTTAGATGTCCTTCTCCCTTTCTTCTTCCTCTTCTTATCCGACATTTATTTGTCTTCCTTTTTCATCATGTATCTCCATATTTTCCAAAGTATTTCCATGGATAAATTCAATGACCATCCTTGCTGGAAGATTCTATTAAAAAAACATAGTAAACAAAAGATGCTATTATAACATAATAAAATAATATAATGAATATAGATTATATAATGTAAAATAATTTATCAAACCATGTTGTTATTTCTTGTTTGGTTGTTAGACAAAGAAATGCGGAATGTCATAGTAGGATGTTCAGGTTCATGTACAACAGGAAGATTTCTAGTAACAAGTTCAACTTATGGTTTAGCAACGGGTTCGGCTTGATGGACAACAAGAACATGTTTAGTAGTAGGTTCAACAATAGTTCAACTTCATTCCTAGCAGGAACAGGTTCAGGTTCGACATCAAGAAAAGAGGAAGCTCCACGCTGTGATGTTCGAAAATCTTGTCTCAAATACTTACTTGATGACCAAGTCATAAGTTGCACGATCTCTTGGGTACGTGACCTTATTCAAGTTCAAATTCAATACTTTGATCTTGAAATTCCCCCATCCCTCGTATGCACCCAAGCTCCATAATTCAGATTATAATGCTTCAGGACATTTTCAATTCCGTGAACAAAATGACCAAAATCATCAAATGTTTGCAAAATTACTCCAAACCTTGTTCCCTCTGGATCAATAAACCAAGTTTCGATTGGAGCTTCATTGTTGTAACTATTGAAATTACTCCAAACCTAGTTCCCTCATGATCATATGTATAATGATGCAAAATTTAAAAATGAATGATCGTTTTTTATTTGAATTGAAAGGCAAACAATGAAAATTTTAATTAGCTTTGTATTTTGCTTATCTGTTTAGAAAAACGCTAGTAGGATCATACCTTTCCCCCGGATGGTTGGACTAAGTTCAATGCTGAGGCCTGTGTTTAGAGTACAGGGTTTGCCACTATCTATGGGGGGTTTTGCGCTATTATTTCAATGCTTGGAAGTTGGGTTTCTGCAGGAAGTTGGGAGCTTGCTCCATTCCGGCAGCAGAGATTTGGGGGATTATCTTGGCATTGGAGAATGCTTGGTGTTTGGGGGTGAAGAAGGTTTGGGTTGAATCAGACTCTTCGGTCGTTGTGAATTCCTTAAATGGGAAGGTGCATGGCAATTCAGTACCCGTATTTTGGGATTCTTAGATATGGTAATTCTCTGATAAACCGTCATAGGCAAGCTAAGATTTCACATACCCAAGCTAAGATTTCACATACCCTCTGAGAAGGCAATCGAGAGTGTTGTTAGGTGCACCCAGCAATTATATGAATGGACCATATTGCCCTTATAATAAAATATTTAAAAAAAGTGTAACCTTTTTCTTCTTCCGCCTTCCGCCTGCATTTCGAAAATCTTCTTCTCTTCTGCATGAGTTCTTCTTCCGTGCACTCAGTCTTCTCGTCCTTCCGCCATTGTCGCTCGTTGCTCTAGTTTTTTGGTGCGTTTGTTGCACCTGTCGTCGAGGTTAGTATTTCGTATCTCCCCTCCCCTTTTATCTGCTAGTATAATGTAGTTTAGGGTGGTTTTAGGGTAGGATACTTATCACTTTTTAGTCTGAGAATCCATGGGAGAGAGAGGTAGGAGACAAAGAGTTTTTTCGAACACGGAAGAACGTTCTTCCGTATGCGTTTGGGTGTGAAAATCGTTCATACGGAAGAAGTTCTTCCATATGTTTATACGGAAGAACTTCTTCCATATGAAGGAAATCCTTCTTACGGAAGAAGGTTCTTCCGTATGTGCTTAAAAATTTGATTTTTGAATTTTTTGTTGTTTGGAATTTGATTTTTCACATGCTATAATTGTACATGTCTTGTATCAAATAGATTTTTCACATGCTATGTTTGAATGTATCAAATACATTGTCACTTGTTATGTCCAATAATTAGAATAATCTTTGCCTTGTATATAATCATTATAGACCGAAAATACGAAAAATATCTATATCCTTGAAAATAACAATGTCATATTTCTAAGTAAAAGATCCAAACCATAGCAACGAATGTCATATTTCTAAGTAAAAATGTAACCATGCATGCATGCTCCTCTTCCTATTGAATATCCTAAACCATAATATATCTTGATTATCTACTATTGAAATAGTTTCACTTTTTCTTGTGTTCAAGAGTTTATTTTACCTTGGAAGTATCACAAACAATGAGACCACGTTGTTTTGCTGTTGCGATTACTAGCAAAGTATGACTATCTATATGCTTCCAATTCTCCCATTTTCCATTATTCCTGCGCAATCTTTTAATCCAACCATCTCAAGTAGCTGTATAGAGAGTCCGTTCTTTATCTACACCAACATCTTCTGGCTCTTTCAAAAGTCCTTCTCCAAGCTTAATGATATTCTGTTAAGAAAACAAACACATATAGCAAAGAAAAGTTGCTAGTAAATACTAATTCTTCAACACCATACAGACCATGTATATAAGAATTAAGAAGCATTAACTTTTCACCTGTAATTGATTGTGTTTGGTTGAAGGAGCAGGTTTTATATCCAGCAAGACTGGATCTATGGGTGAAAAGTAGTAAATTTGAACTGTGAGAGCTACTAAAACTACTAGAACCAAGCTTGTGCTCACTCTAATCAGATTGGAAGCCATGCTATTTGAGCTAGATGCTCTAATATTATAAAATACTAGCTCTAGTATTATGTTAGATAGAGTTCTAAAAATTTAAGGCATGGATGAATAATACATTTATCCAACAGCTGTACACGATAACAACATGTGTTGACATAATTGAAGTATGTGTCACAGAATCACTGGATTGGACGAGGTCCCTAACCAATGCTCTTATGATTGATCATAATTGGACAATGATTGGATATGTATCTATCAGGAACAAATTGCATTGCATTTGGCCAAGCTTGTAACCACTCTAGTCATACCAAAGCCTTATCCAATCTACTCATAGCACCACATCCTTACTTATCACTATCTCCCTTAGCTTTTCTAATATAGTGATTGGGCCAAGCCTATTATGAGTACCCCTAGTCATGTTATCATTTGCACTCCCCTTTGTATGGCTACATGTTGCCTCCTGTTCGTCATTTTCACATTTCCTCATCTCCACATGGTTTGGGTCCCTGTTAGTCTTACACAGCCCATTTTGCAAACTATCCCAATCTCCTTTACCGTGTATATACACAATGTAATGGTTTCGAAGTCTGAGTGGCGGCCTACACCTACTGTGAGCTCTGGATTTGGAAATGGTGGGTAGTGGTTCATGTTAACTATACACCCAGGATTAATTTTTGAGTCATCTAGTGACACCCCAAGCTTACTTATCAAGATTTTGACAATGCCTCTAACCATCTTGTGTGATAATTTGAAATAGTCAAGTGGGTCTTCCCTGAAACATACAAAGGAATACTTTAGACCAAAATTAAGAAGAATTTCTCCTGATACCAACATACACAAAATTGCATGACATACCTATTTGTGTTGCATTAGGTAGAAAATTTTCAACCAAATGAGCACAGAGAAACCTTATTTACCAATTATATGAATAGTTAATTTGACCAAAAAACTACATTGTTCTTTATGATTTTCAGATCATGGTTAGAACAAGAGGTGGACCTCGTGCCTTAGGTAGTGGTACAGGTAGAGACATGGGTCGGGATGAGGATGATATTGATGTTCCCCGGCGTCGTAGGCCTATCGCTTCTGCCTGTAGGCAACAGGTTCAAGTTGATGTCGCTAAGGAAGTTCCTTAGGTGACTGATGATGTTCCTCCTTAGGTGACTGAGGATATTCCTGATGTGACAGAGGATGTTCCTCATGTGGACGAGGACATTCTGACTGCGGATGTAGATGATGCGGACGTAGCTGCTGATGGTGCCGAGGGATCAGCTGCTGAGCATGGCAAGGGATTCCCTGGTGGGCCACATGACACATCATTGCTGACATCATTTGCTGACCATGTGGCATAAAGTATCTGGTGTGGCAAGGTATTTTAATCTGGACGTGTTGCTAGTTGATAATTATTTATTTTTTATTGTGTTTGATGCAATCCTACCCCCCACAAGGGCATTGGATAGAAGACTCCAAGAAGATTGGGCCAGAGATGCAAGAGAAGGCCCTAGGGTTCTCATGAGCCTTAGGGTAGATTTTGGGCCTATCGGCTAAGTATGAGCCCACTTATCTTTGTACATATTATATTAAGGTTTCATTATTTTTGGGCCTTGTATTTAGGACTCCCTAATATAGGTAGGGTACCCTAAAAATGTATGATTTTTCAGCCCTTGTATTTTAGGGCACCTAGACTAGTTTTTGTATTAGGGGTAGTTTTGTAATTTCACATGCATTAAGTAAATATTTGATGTGTGTGTTGAGAAATAAATTTAATTGAATTGGTAGAAGCCCAATCCAATTAAATTTTAGAGGGGGAGGTGAGCATTTGCTTGCTACACCCCATTGTCACATCATATCCGGTGAGGAGGCTCGAGCTGAGACCGTACGTGCTCATGGGGCATACGTGCGACTGTCATGGCTCCGTGAGGTGTATGAGAGTAGATGCCAGGCCCGACGTTGGATTGTAGCGACGCGTGCTTACCTCCTCCACCTGGTGGGTTGTACTCTTTTTGCTAATAAGAGTGCAACCCATGTTCATGTGGTGCATCCGGAGGCGTTTCGAGACCTAGGTCAGACTGGGGGCTATGCCTGGGGAGTTGCCGCGCTAGTTCACATGTATGACCAACTAAATGAAGCTTCACAGACCCCCACATGATAGATGGGTGGGTACTTGACGCTCTTACACGTAAATTTTAAATTTCGTAAATAGGTTTAAGTTGGAAAATGAATATTAAAGGTTTTTTATGTTATGTTCACTTTATTTGTGTAGTTCTGGATATATGAGCACTTTCGCAGTGTTCATCAGTGCATCACTGATAATGCGTATGCTGAGACTACCCCATGTGCCTCGAGGTGGCTTACGATGAAGGCGCACATGAAGGGGATCCAGGGAGCGCCGTATAGGGCACGTTTAGATGCTCTGACAATCAAAGACGTTTCCTGGTTGCCCTACAGTGAGCACCGGGCAGTTAGGGGCTTTGAGCTTATTTCATGCTACCGGGGGCAGCTTAGATGGGGTCATGTTGTGGTCTATGTCCAACTAGAGCGGGTGCTACGATAGTTCGGATACATCCAGACCATCCCTCCACCGTTGGTTACTGCTTCTTTGTCATATGACGAGATAGACGAGAGGTGGATGCATTTCAGGGACCATTTGGCACCCGCGGGTGAGATTTGTGTTGTCCCCGGGCAGGTATCAGCGGACTACATGGAGTGGTTTTTCAAGATATCTCACCTATTTGTCACACCGACCCACGAAGGCGATGAGCCCAAACAGCCAGCTACCCCAGATGTGGATGCATACGTCGAGCCACATGTCCCCCGGAGGTTCCAATTGCAGTTGATCTCCCCATACATTCAGTGGTATTTTAATTTGGTTAAGTAGTTTGTAATTTGTTTTTTATTTAATATTTTGTAATCATTGTGTTTTTATGACTGTCACAGGTTTCTTGTGAAGGTTGCGAAGCGATCGCATAAAGGTTGGAGTGTGTGCTCAACCTTAGGATGGTGACTGCAGGAATAGAGTTACATGATATCATGGAAGATTGCCTACGGCTCGCTAAGGGAGAGGCCTCTGATGGAAGTCTTAGGGCACGACGTAGACAACGCATAAATTAACTTTTGATATGATGTATATTATTTTTGTATTTGATAACATTATTGTTAGTGTTACATTATTTTGTTAATTATTTGTTTCATTATTTAATTTTCCGTGTACTGTTTATGACTGACATAATCAATTGCTGAAAATAAAATCTAATTACGCCTAGAACTAAAAAGCACAAAAAAAATAATAGGATTTGGACCGTTAAAAGTATGGGTAAGTACTCATGTTCAGCGTTTTTTTAAAATTATGTGTGAGTCGCATAAGACATTCGAGGGGCGCTATTTCTATTGTATGCACATCAAAGAACTCAAAAAAAATAATAGCATGAATCGGTTCCATCGAATCGGACCTAAAAAAAAGCACAAAAATAAAAAAATAGGAATTGGACCATTAAAAGTATGGCTAAGTACCCATGTTCGGCGTGTTTTTAAAATTATGTGCGAGTCATCTAAGACATTCGAGAAGCGCTATTTCTATCGTATGCACGTTAAAGAACTAAAAAAAAAATAATAGCATGAACCGGTTCCATCAAATCGGACCTAAAAAAACAAAAAAAAAATAGGAATTGGATCGTTAAAAGTATGGCTAAGTACCCCTGTTCGACCGCTTTTTAAAATTATGTGCGAGTTGCCTAAGACATTTGAGGGGCACTATTTCTATTTTTTGCACATCAAAGAACTAAAAAAGAAATAATATCATGAACCGGTTCCATCGAAAAAAGCACAAAAATGAAAAAAAATTGGAATTGGACTGTTAAAAGTATGGCTAAGTACCCCTGTTCAGCGTTTTTTTAAAATAATGCGCGAGTCGCCTAAGACATTCGAGAGGTTCTATTTCTATTGTTTGCATGTCAAAGAACTAAAAAAAAAATAATATCGTGAACTGATTCCATTAAATCAAACCCAAAAAAAAGCACAAAAAATAAAAAAAAAAAGGATTTGGACCATTAAAAGTATGGCTAAGTACCCATGTTCGGCGTTTTAAAAAAATTATTTCACAGTCGCTAATGGCATTCAAGGGGCGCTATTTCTCATGTTTGGACGTCAAAGCACCCAAAAAGAATATTATCGTGAACCGGTTTCATCGAATAACAACCTCCAAAAACAACCACAAAATCCAAAAAAATAGGATTTGAACCCTTTAAAGTATGCCTAAGTACCCATGTTTGACATTTTTAAAAAATTATTTCACAGTCACTAACGACATTCAAGGAGTGCTATTTCTTATGTTTTGACATCAAAGCACACAAAAAAAATATTATCATGATCAAGTTCCATCGAATAACACCTCAAAAAACAACCACAAAATCCAAAAAAATAGGATTTGGACCCTTCAAAGTATGCCCAAGTACCCATGTTCGGAATTTGTAAAAAATTATTTCACAGTCGCTAATGGTATTCGAGGGGCCCTATTTCTCATGTCTGGACGTCAAAGAACTCAAAAAAAATAATATCATGAATCGGTTGCATCGAATAACATCTCAAAAAACAACGACAAAATCCAAAAAAAAAAATAGGATTTGGACCCTTCAAAGTATGCCTAAGTACCCATGTTCGGTATTTTTAAAAAATTATTTCACAGTCGCTAACGGCATTCGAGGGGCGCTATTTCTCATGCTTGGACGTTAAAGAACACAAAAAGAATATTATCGTGAATCGCTTCCATCGAACAACACCTCAAAAACACAACCACAAAATCCCAAAAAATAGGATTTTGACCCTTCAAAGTATGCCTAAGTACCCATGTTCGACATTTTTAAAAAAATATTTAGCAGTCGCTAACAGCATTCAAGGGGCACTGTTTCTCATGTCTTGACATCAAAGAACTCAAAAAAAATAATATCGTGAACTGATTGCATGGAATAACACCTCAAAAAATAAGCACAAAATCCAAAAAAATAGGATTTGGACCCTTCAAAGTATGCCTAAGTACCCATGTTCGGCATTTTTAAAAAATTATTTCACAGTCGCTAATGACATTTGAGGGGCGCTATTTGTCATGTTTGGACATCAAAGAACTCAAAAAAAAAAATATCGTGAACCGGTTGCATCGAATAGGCCCTCAAAAAACAACCACAAAATCAAAAAAATTTGGATTGTGACCATTTAAAGTATGCCTAAGGTCTGAAAGTCAAAGAATTTAAAAAAAATACATGATCAGACAATACATTTAATTTCATTATGGAATTCAAACACGTTGTAAACAAATAAAAGTTACATGAAAAACAAAAAAATAAACCTTGCATTCAGTCGTTTAGCGATGTGGTAGCCACGTCGTCTTCCATTTCCATAACATGTTTAGTAAAAATAGCTAAAATTTCTATTGACCTATATTTTTTTCGGTAGTTAGACTGTACTAACACCTTCAACATGTCATCATTGGTTTTCAGCTCAATAATTTCATATTTTATAACTTTATCTGAATACTTAAAACAACCTGGTTGCCGAAAAAACAATCGCCTTACGTTTGTGATTCGTGAATTCCATGAGGGGAATCCCTTTAGCTGCAACTTGCTTTATCAAATCCTTCAGTTCATCGATGGTACATCCTGAAGGAATTTCAAATTTCTTTGGATTTTTTCCTGTGAATGCGCAACCTACAAAGTTGTTCTGGCGTGGCATGTTCCACATCCCATTGTAATACAGGAGCGCGTCATGAGTAGGGGTCATAGTGCGTTGAAGTAAGTTTAATATTTCATCTGCTGTTCTACCAACAGTGTATAACAACTCAATCGGACCAACACATGAAAATTGGTCATTACACATTAACATGGTGTTGACATCGTCATCATTTTTCAATTGCATACATTGAAAGCAAAAATAGTTACCTATTTCTGTGACTGGCTGCCAGTAGTGAATTTCTTTCAAAAATTGTCTGTCGGTTAGATTTAAGGTGATGTGTATTCTGGTTTTCAGCGTTGCAAGGTCACAACTGTTTGGTACTCGAATGGGCACTGGAGTGGAACTTTGGAAGTAAACCCCACTATTGTTGTAAATAATTGATCCATTTGGAAAAATGAAACCCAACCTTGAGTTCACAATCGTCTGACTGCTTGTTTCTCCTAAGAATGTCATACTTTATTGTAACAATAGGGAGAAAATGTGAAAGCAGGTTCATGTGTGATTCTGTTAGCGAGTTGTCGTGTCTCATATATATAGATGATTTCCACTGACAAATTGCTTCACTCTGTTTTAAAAAAAAATACAGACGTGTGAACATGTTTTGTGTTTATGTTCCCAAGTAAACCAATGTGGCCGCAAGCTTTATCGTGCATCACAACATGTTGTCAAGTCATTTGTCGTGTCACACTCAGACTTTAAATTATGTGTTGTCAATTATGATAATGACGTATCATACATGCGTAGATCATTTTAGATGCACAAATAAATTTATTCCATAACGCAACAATTAACTAATGTCTAACGATTCATTATTATACAACAAATGATATTTCACAATCAAGCAGCCATAATACTGAATGTTCAGTCTTCATTTAGGTCCACATATTCTCTTCTAATTGTCATTAGGCTCGTGTATTGTTGTATTCTACCAATATATGCAGTTGGCCACTGCTTTGCCTGAGGAAGACAATTGCTTGACCACAACAATGCTACAGGCGGTAAAGGACAATGCTATTTCAGATAAACCTATTTTGTACGTGAACAAACATTATCAACTCAAATGAATGACCCAAGCCATCACATAATTGTAAAAATTACAATAATTATCTTCAATGTACCTGAACAAAATGATTTCCAAAGACGTGACTGACACATATCATGTGGTGCACAAAAGAATTTGGTGGTGGTTGACTTCTTAGAGGAAAAAATGTCATGCTTTGTTGTCAGGATAACGATACAATGATTACATTATACCTAGATGCAATGACATATCCCATGTTAGTTATATCCATCCACTTGTCCACGCCAACCTGAATTAAATAAACATACATATGTAAATAATTTCAAACTTTGTTTTTCTTAAAAAAAAATTACCATATACAACATACTTGGGAGAACCCATCAACATGTAACGACATCCTTACATGTTTGAATCTCTCTGTGCCACCGAAGAGTTTGACAAAGTCATGCGACCATTTGCCAAGTTCTTTGATCAATTTGTTGCGGACCATCGACCAAGATTCTTCGCCCATACCTAACAAAGCGGCAATGGAACGATATCCACAGTTACCGTCCTCTTTGACGTCCACAACGTCCTCAATGAAACCCTAAATAAAAGGCGGAAACTGATCCAACATCGAGATGATCCTTGTTGGTTTCAGCGGTTCATAACACCATGCACTATGTTTCACTCATGTGTTGCTGCTTTGAGAAGAATTAAATGTATCAATGTACTACCAATAGGATGTATCACGCTTTGTGGCTCTTTCGCTTCTTTTCAAACCTTTCTTCGCTGCACCTTTAGTCTTCACCTTGGATGGAGGAGGAAACATAGAGTTTTCCTCAGGGTATGCAATTTCTCGAAGTTTACTCTTCAGAGTAACTTTGTCGCCAACATCAACGTCCTTAAATCTTTTACATATGGTCTCTATCTCATCGTTGATGCTGAATTCTGCCGCACATAACCCTTGGTCAGAAAAATAAAGTCTCCTCCAAAACATATGGACCGATTCCAGAGGGATGCTGGCAACAACATAGCTAGACAACTCACATGCACAAGGAAGACCGTGCGTCAATCTCATAGAACAACCACAAGAAGAGGGATCATTGCCACAATACTGTATGTGGTCCAACTCAGCAGCAATCTCATTTAAAGCGTACCTTGAAACCATTCCAAGAAGCCTCTTGAATAAGGTTTTTTTATATACATGTCCAACAAAATGTGTGCTTGTTTCGAAGGATGCTTTAATTTGAGTGTGCTGCAGCGTCATCATGTTGTTCATGGAATCCCAAACACTACACAGGTCTCCAAGGATACTCTATAATATTCATTTCAGAGACCAATAAGCAGATTCAACCCTACATTTAAAACATGCAACAAACGGTTAAAAAAATTACATGCATTTACTACTAACCCATACTACAACCAATCAACATTTTAATACCTGTTTGTTGTTGTGTTGCCTAGGTGCATCACCTTGTTCGTCCATGCTATAACAAATTTTTCCTTGTGTGGGATAATCCATGTTTCACAAACATAGTCGACGAACATCGACCATGGTGAACAAGCCATTTGAAACTTCTGAAGGCACTCAGGGAACTGCTGTTCCGAAGGACAATCTGCCAGAGTATCCCAACTATCCATCACATAATCCCAAGCAATTTTTTGGCCTATTAAAGATTTTCACTTGGCCTTTACATTCTTGTCGATGTGAAACCTGCACAACAAGTTGGTACATTCAGGAAAGATAGTATTCAATGCTTTCATCAGTGATAGGTCTCTGTCGGTGACAATAACACTAGGGAGGCGATCTTTTCGTAAAAATAGACCTCGGAACCATTCCAAGGCCCATTTAATATTATTCACACGCTCACCCTCCAGATATGCAAAAGCAGCAGAGAAAGTCATCCCCGTTGGTGTCACCCCAACAATGTCAAGCAGTGGGAGTCTGTACCTATTTGTTTTGTAGGTATTGTCTATCAAAAACACCATATGACATGCATTGCATCATTTCACTGCATCTGGGTGACACCAAAACAGATCCTGCACCACAACTTCATCCTTCAATCTATGCCAATGGATATATTGATCATGTTCGAGAAGCTTCATCAGATGTTGCATTTCAGTATCAGCTCCTCTTATTGAAGAACGATATGCACTTCTTGCATTGTAAATTTGCTTGATCGTGGTGCAATTGTTAGCATTGTGTTCCTTCAATGTTAGGAGTATGTTTCTTGGTTTCACCATTGACTTTGTCATATCTTCAATAATATTCTTCTCATCCTTCGTTAACTGTCCGACGTATGAATGTCCAACTAAGGTCTTGGTCAATTCATGGTTGTGCATCCCACAGATCAGCTTCACCATCCAACCTTCACCTCCACGCACTGGTTTCCCATACAGCCTGAAGGGACAATCACATTTCCTAATCCTAGTGTCTCTTCTAACAAATTCTTTATTCCTACACTTGTATTGACCGCTCCTTTCACAGTCAATTAAAACAAACAAACTTCTTCCTCTACAACCAGTATCTGTGTCAAACCTAATAATAATTGCAACAAACCCATTTTCATGGGCAACAGATCTAGCCCACAACAAAACATCGTCTCGGGTACCAAAGACCTACACCACAACCCTCACATATTAATTTTTATACAAAACACACAGTCACCAAACTACTAAAACTATTGAACATCATTACTTGAGAAGTATTAAAAGCGTTCAAACAATCAACATGTCCTTCATTCATGCCACATTGTTGTTCATCATCAAAATCCATATCAAATTCTCTGTACATCAAACTATCATACGTCCATTGATCTTCGTCTATCTTAACGAAAACTCAAAAAAAGAATTTTAACAATCCACTAATTAAACATTTTACGACCTAATTTTTATCAATTAATTCAACATTTTACTACCAAATTTGAACATCGTAACTACCTACCTAAATAAATTGTCAAATAAATACATCATACAAAAAATATCAACTAATGAAACATTTTGTTACTTATTTTCATAATTATTACTACACAAATAAACTCACAAAAAATACTTCTAACAATATCTATCAACTAAATCAACTAATTCATTTTACTACCTAATTTTAATTCAACATTTAACTACCTAATTTGAACATCATACCTACCTAAATAAATTGTCAAATTAATACATGATACAAAAACTACCAACTAATTTAATCTTCTACATACTTTATAAATCTATCCTAATTCCGTATGTATACATTTCTCATTATGGAAGAAGTTCTTCCATATGAATCCTACAGAAGAACTTCTTCCGTATGTTCAAATTTCTCAACAAAAGCTTCTTTCGTAACAAGCTAAACGAAGAACACTTCATCGGCGAAAAAAAAATATACGAAACACCCCATACCTCGGTCGAGTCGAAATGAAAACAACACATTACAACTACACAACAACACTAACCCTCTAACAGCTTCAAAAAACCACACTTTAACACAACAACGGGACCACACCAGAAAAATGACACTTAAATGGTAAGCTAGTAGGGACCACAGGAAAAAAAACGCGAAAAAACAAACCCGAAACCGTAAGCGAAGAGGGACCACAACCTTCCTTTTAAAAAAAATAATTAGAGGGGCAAAATGGGGATATTTTAAAATTATTGGGTGCACCAGCAATATTGCTGAGTGCACATAGCAACACCCGGGTGTGGCAGGATGTTCAATTGGGCTCATCACATGTCTAGTCCTTCTTTGGTTTTTCTTAGGAGTGTAAGTGGATTGGGTTGAGTTATTTTTTTTTCAATCCAATCCAATTAAACTTAACTCGGTTGGATTGAATTGAATTTTTTATTTTGCTTATCCAATTTAACTTTAATTAGATTGATTATTGTATTGGACCATTAAAAAATTATCACTTCTTTAAGTTTTGGAAAAAAAATTAAAGAAACCCTCAAATTAAAAAATAATAAGAATGTTTTTTTTACATATATCTTTAAAAATTAATATTCATAAAACATTATATTATTCATATGATAAATAGTTGAAAAAATAAATCATAAATATAAACTCACAATATCATTCATAAAAATGTATTACCTTAAAATAAATAAAAAAAGATAAACTTTAAGATGATGTATTACCTTAAGATAAAAATGTATTACCTTAAAAATGGGATGTGTTTAATTTATGATTTTCATATTAGTAATTTAATTGTATGCATGTTGGATTGAGTTTTGGTCAAATTCAAAATTTCA
Organism: Glycine soja; assembly: GCF_004193775.1. Lineage (NCBI taxonomy): Eukaryota > Viridiplantae > Streptophyta > Magnoliopsida > Fabales > Fabaceae > Glycine > Glycine soja. The sequence continues at coordinate 23,697,708 of NC_041019.1, forward strand.
AACCTGACACTCAATTCAATTTTAATTGGATTGATTAAATTAAAATTACTTAATCCAATCTATAAAAATCTAATTGGATTGAACAAATACGAAGAATGAGTTCAATTCACTTATACCCCTTCTCCTTACCCCTCCTCACGGTGTGTATCCTTATTTGGGAAGACTTTGTAGGAGTTGTTTTTCGTAGATTAATTTCTATGTAATGGCTTAGGCCTCCTTCCAGTAAAAAAGAATGCTAGTAGAAGTTGTATTGGACTTAAATTACTACTACGTGTTTGCCTTTTTGTACTGTCAAGCAATTTTTTTTTTTTTTATCAAGTTTCATTACTCTCATATGTCTTTTATTAAAATGATTATGCTAATGATTTCATGATTCAATAATGATTCACATTTTTTAAGTGCTTCAAATTTTAAAATAAGATAAATTAAATCATTATTTATTTGATATTTATTTTCTTTATTTTATTATCAATAAGTGAATGTTTGGTTGAAATTAATCTTAATAAATTGTCATCATAATTTTTTATTCTTTAATAGATAAATATACTACATATAAAAAATTTAGTCAAATACTTATATAAATTTTAATATATAAAATTTAGTGTATAGATATAGTATATAAAGCTATTCGTAATGTCAACATTATATAATAATATATAAATATACACACAATCAGGCAAATTGACCTTAGGAGGTTTCCTTTACAAACTAATTCCCGATCAGGGTTTCTTTTGAAACATTGCAGAGGAATTTTGTCATCCTCATTGACGAAATACATACAGATGCAAAGTGGATTTCACCATCTCATTTGGGCAAAATACGTGTTTATGGATTTCAGAAAAAGGGGTCCACGTTTGTTTGCGGCAAATTGCTCAAACTAGGTCCCTTTTAGAAACTAATTTCCAAAAGGGGGCTGTTTTGAAACTTTTTCCAGGGGGGGTCTGTTTCTGAAGGGAACTCGCCAGTGGAGCTGACGAGTTGGACACGTGGCGGCGCCTGGGGGACTCGCCAGTGGAGTTGGCGAGTTGCTGTCCACGTGGCGGGTCCCGCCACTCGTACTGGCGAAATGCTTTTTTACGGAAATTTTTTTTTAACTTCAAACGGGTATAACTTTTGGTATGAATGTCCGTTTGAGGCCCATAATATGTCAAAATGCTCGAAATTGAATGAAGAATCCCTTGACAAATTCCTGAAGGGGATTTGGTCAACTCATTTTTCCAAAAAATGGATTTAAGATTCAACCACCCATTTTTTTAATCTTAAATCTTAAATCCTCTAAGTAGCTCAAAAATAGTATTTAAGATTAAAAAAATGGGTGGTTGAATCTTAAATCCATTTTTTGGAAAAATGAGTTGACCAAATCCCCTTCAGGAATTTGTCAAGGGATTCTTCATTCAATTTCGAGCATTTTGACATATTATGGGCCTCAAACGGACATTCCTACCAAAAGTTATACCCGTTTGAAGTTAAAAAATTTTTTCCGTAAAAAAGCATTTCGCCAGTACGAGTGGCGGGACCTGCCACGTGGACAGCAACTCACCAACTCCACTGGCGAGTCCCCCAGGCGCCGCCACGTGTCTAACTCGCCAGCTCCACTGGCGAGTCCCCTTCAGAAACAGACCCCCCTGAGAAAAGTTTCAAAACAGCCCGCTTTTGAGAATTAGTTTCTAAAAGCGACATAGTTTGAGCAATTTGCCTTTGTTTGCAGTGGTTTTTGAACGCTAATAAAACAAAAGAAGAAAAAAAGCTCCTGATTTTCGGGAATGAAAAGCGGTTTGAAAAAAACAGAAGACGTATTATTTAAATAGTTTATGAAAGTACAAAAGTTATTAAATTTATTTCCAAATTATTTAAATAGTTTCATCACTTTAAAAAGCATATAATAGAAAGATGAGTGCTGTTTATTTAAAAATCCGTATAAAAATGATGCTGTCAGCACTCATCTTTCTATTATATGCTTTTTAAAGTGATGAAACAATTTAAATAATTTGGAAATAAATTTAATAACTTTTGTACTTTCATAAACTATTTAAATAATACGTCTTCTGTTTTTTTTTTTAAACCGCTTTTCATTCCCGAAAACCAGGAGCTTTTTTTCTTCTTTTGTTTTATTAGCGTTCAAAAATCACTGCAAACAAAACTGGATCCTTTTTTCTGAAATCCACAAACACGTATTTCGCCAAATGAGATGGCGAGATCCACTTTGCATTTGAAGATGGTGAAATCCCTCTGAACCTATTTCGCCAATGAAGATGGTGAAATCCCTCTGAACCTATTTCGCTATTCCTCTTGGTGAAATATGTGTTTTGCCATTCTCCTGAGAGAAACGTTCACACAAAACAGACCCCTTTGTAAAATGTTTCAAAACAGACACTGATTAAAAATTAGTTTGTAAAAGAAACCCCCTGAGGTCAATTTGCCCACACAATCACATGATTTAGAGGTTTATAATGATTTTGACAAATGATTAGAATATTAAATTGAATAATAGTTATATTAGACAATTATATTTTATAATATTGTTTAGATATGACTTATGTTTGAATGACTCAAGTTTCTGCTTGATTGTTTTTTATGTTGTGTTTTAATGATTAAAGAATGAATTTTTAATTTTTCTGTAATAATTTTTTTTATTAATATATTGACTTGATACATAAATAAGTTACTAATAATAGGTTTGAGAAAGAGTATATAAATATCTAATGGATACGAGAAACAAGATTAAAGTTACTATTTGCACAAATATAAAGACATATATGTATATTTTTAAAAATATAAATATGAGAATGGGTATTATAGTATACTACCAAATCCTATTTATTGGCATTCCTTGAATTCAACATGCTATATATACTACTTAATCCATGTCCCTATGAGGATATTAAATTTATTAGCATGCATGCCGGAAATTAAAATCATGAGTTGATGCTTAGCGCCATGCATGTCAATTGCCAAACCATTGCTGTGGTAGTGATCAATGGTAATGACAAAGTTTTACCACATCATCATCAGTATAGTATTTAATTTAAAACATGCATTTGCAAAAAAGTTTCCCTGGGGTTAGTTATCGGTCTTTCCGTTGGCACTTCATAATTAAAGTGGTCCTAATTATGGTTCTGTTACGACCCGACCAGATATTACAGTTATGTTCGTACATCATGATTCAATCGGTTTCCCGGTATCTTGTTTTAGTTTGCGTCTACAGTATTGGGGTTCATATACTGCACGAAACACCCAATTTAATGTTAAAAAAATTTGCATTAGAGAGAGGAAAAGAAAAGAGCAAGCACAAATTTGTCCGTGAGTCTTGTCTCATTAGCAAGCTATAGAATCTGTTTCAGAAATCAGAACATATTATATATATATAAATATAAATGTGACGTATGATGATGATTTTAAAACAGAAGAACCAGAATAGGAAAGGGTACAAGCAAAAGCAAACAAAATGGAGTCGGTTTTTTGATGGTGGGTGAAAAGGAGCTGATGGTGGTGTGCGAGAAGCAAGCTGGGATCTGGGGGCCACAGTTTTCAGTGAATACGTGTCATTGTGTGATGTGTGTGCATTTGTATATTGATGATGGGTGAGAGAGAAAAAAAGCTGCAAAAGAATGTAGAAATGGAAACCAGGGACGTTCCACTCTTTCTCTCATGTTGTCCCCATCCTTTTTCCTTTTGCCCGCAATTCCCTCTCTTTCTCTCTGTTTCAAACTCAACAGAGAGAGTTTTCCTTTCCGTCGTGAGATTCTCATTATCTTGTTCCGTTTTCAAAGAACAAGGACTTGGTGTGAAATGACGGTGCCCTTGCAGTTTAGAAAAGGACCATATATATTGGTAGTTTATATATATATATATATATATATATATATATATATATATATATATATATATATATATATATATATATATCAACAAACTAGTGTAGGTATTTTAAAATAATCTCTAATAACAATGTATTTAGGTACTGATATTAAAAAATAAGTGTATGTAGGTTAACAAATTTCATATATACATATATAAGATTTAAATAGACAAAAGCTAGGGTATCATGTCCCACAAATAATAATCCTGACATTAATCTCATTTTCACAATATTAGGACACTCCAATAAGAGTTCCTTAAGGGGGGGTTTCTTAGTATAAGTTTTGAGAAATTTTGTAATTATGACAGTATCATGTCATTGTTAAGAAATTTATACATAATTTTATTTTAATAATAATAAGCTTAAAAAAATCTTAAAAAATTCACACTTTTATATTTTTTTGTATTCACTTGAGTATGGTTCAAATAAAATAATTAATTTATTTTTTTAATTATTACATATAAAATATAAAATATTAATTATTGATGAAAATTTACTTTATTCAATTTTTTATAATAAGTTAAAATAATGAAAAATACACACTACATAATAATATTCAATTGAAAAACAATGAGAGTTACATAACATTGAAAAGAAATACTTAATGATGAAAATACATTTTACATAATAATAGATAATTAAACCAGTGACCTTGGAAACAAAAAAAAACACAATGATGAAAAATATGTAACGCTGCATAAAATTAATTTTCATTATTTTATTTTTTAAAATGTTCCCAAATATGCTCAACCAGATTTGCTTGAAGTTGGTGGTGTTTTTCTCTATCATGAACATTTGCTCTCCTTTGGAGGTATGTTGATCTAAAACTTGGATAAGCACCCAAAGATACCTTCGTTTGTCAGTATGTCATTACCTTCATTATCATAATCAATATGATTTTGATACGTGTGTCGTTCGTCTTCAATAATCATGTTATGTAATATAATACATCATATATTATATTCTTCATTGTATGAGCATCCCAAAAACATACTAGATCACGCATAATTGCGAATCGAGATTGGAGAACTCTAAATGCACATTCTACATCCTTGTTGATTTTTGTCGTTGAACAAATAATTTTCTCTTTTCTCCTTGTGGCATTGAGATGGTCTTCACAAATGTAGCAAAGTCTGAATAAATGTCATTTGCTAGATAGTACCCCATATCATATTGAGTTCCATTCACTATGTATTGCACTGCAGACACATGTCCTGACAAAACTTCATTAAACACATTGGATGCATTTAACATGATTATGCCATTATTTGAACCCGTGGTGCCAAAAACTGCATATCAAATCCATAAGTCTTGTGGTGCTATGGCTTCAAGAATGATTGTCCGGTTGGCATGATCACCTCGACAAAATTGACCTTTTCACGCAACTGAGCAGTTTTTCCATTCCCAGTGCATACAATCAATGAAACCTAACATACCTGGAAAGCCAAGTGTTGCTCCCATTTGTAGTAGTCTTTCATTGTCTTCGTTATTAGGCCTCCTTAGGTATTTGTCCCTAAATATTGCATATATTT